>NC_080541.1:214626218-214716218 GCF_028640845.1 Ahaetulla prasina
ATAGCTTCAAACTTAAAGGTAAACAGCTCCAAACTCGATTGCAGAAAATGCGACTTCAACAACAGAGTGGTCAATGCCTGGAATGCACTACCTGACTCTGTGGTTTCTTATCCAAACTCCCATAACTTTAATCTTAGACTGCCTACTGTGAACCTCACCTCATTCCTAAGAGGTCTGTAATGTGCATAAGCGTACCAACATGCCTATCCTCCCTGTCCTAATGTTTCCTCTATTGGTATCTACTTTATGTATCCAATCCACGCCTATACTTATATATATATATATATTACCTAATACGTTCTTGGCAAATAAATAAAATAAAAATAAAATAATAGTATTACATAAATAAATCTCTTACGGTTTCTAATAGTTTTGGATGCATCAGTTGAGAATGTTAGCTAAATATATGTTTGAAGTGGAAAGATCTCCTGATGGATTTTTGAGGATGACTGTGAACCTCTGTTCCCCCTCCCCCTTCCTTTCTGTAGATGAACTTTTGGGAAAATTACAACATAAAAACATCTGAGAAGTTTTTGGAAACAGTGGCTGCTACCTTGAAACAGGTAAGCAACTGGAGGGCCAACTCCAGATTCCCTTTTCTAAATACTTGCGTTGAGCCAGGGTTCATCCTACAGACTTGAGATTTCCTAGTGATTTCTCTGACTCCCGCCCCCCCCCCCAAAATATGGGGAGCGATTTTTTTTCCCAGGCTCTGAAAAAATGACAATTCCAGGGAGAAGTTAAATTAGACAGAGACCTGGAACTCTTGCATGGATGCTTGTGTGTAAACCGTCAGTGGCAGAAAGAAAGAAAGAAAGAAAGAAAGAAAGAAAGAAAGAAAGAAAGAAAGAAAGAAAGAAAGAAAGAAAGAAAGAAAGAAAGAAAGAAGAAAGAAAGAAAGAAAGAAAGAAAGAAAGAAAGAAAGAAAGAAAGAAAGAAAGAAAGAAAGATGAATGAATGAATGAATCTCCTCAAGTTTCTGGGAGAAAAGTATGAGCTGAATCATGAGGAAGTGTGGGGCAGAAGTGTTTCTGCTGGGTTGCAGCTGCTTATCTTGCCATGCAGTCAACAATCTCAGCTTCACTTCCTCACCATACTGTTGGAAGAAATGTCCATCTGGTTCAGTTCCAAGTGGGGAGAAAGACACTGGAAACATGGAGGCTGATTGGAAAGATGGTTTAATGAAGCAGAACCACCAAGTACATGGTCCTGGAGTAGTTGACCACATGGAATGGAGAGTGAGGGTTATTTATACCCTCTCTTTGACCTTGAGCTTCCTGTTCCTGTGCAAGAAATGTATTCTATTGGCTATAGTCAGACTCCCATGGGGCCACGTTTGTCTAAATCAAGTTTGGTTGAAGCCTGTAGGGTGATGCAATGTCCCCAGGTGATTTTGTAACACAGTGAGCCCTGCTGCTAGATAATCCTATTATGTCTTGGAGGGTCATGGCTTAATCCCATCACTCTGGAGCTGACGGTCTTTTGCTTTGTAGATAGGCTGGCCCAGTCCTTCTCAATGGGCAGCAAATATCTGCTGGGGGCAGGGCTGAAGCTCTGAGTTTCTGTCTCACTTAAGATTTCGATTTCTCTTTTGGGGGAAATATAATATTCTGCCTTTTTAAATATTTCCTAAAACATTTCATTCTTCTAGGAGGGATGGGTGCTAACTTTCTATAATACTATATTGGGAACCTGTTTAAAATGCCTCCTTGGACCTTAAATATTCCTAAAAATAGGTGTAAGTAAGGAGTAAGACTGATTTTTCTTTCTTTCTTAGAAATGTAAGCAAAGCAACAACCTGGAGGACAATATAGTTTCTTATACGCCTCATGTTTATGCAGAAGAAGGAACGTTGGAGAAAAGCAAATCTTTATTGTCCCTGCTTGTTCCAGAAGATGATAAAAACAGCCTCCCTAGCAATCTTCTGGATGACATGGGATTTATATTTGACCCACTTAGGAAAATCTACCACAAATGATGATTGCTCTTGCCCTGAACTAAGCTCAATTCATCTGACAATGAGGGTATATATATATATATTTCCCGTTCCTATTTGTTCACGTTGTGGGGTGTTTATTTCAATGGCTTCCATAATTATTCTCTTGTTATAGTGTTCAGTTTTGGAGATTAATTTGGTTCCTTCAAAATTTCATCAGAGAAACACCCCCACAACATGAACAAACAAGATGACACCTCCCGCCTACCAGACATCTGGAAAATAGCCTTAGTCAATAAACGAGTCCCAGCCATGAAAATTGACACTGGACCCAGGATAACACACAACGCCACTACCAATCATCCTCACCAGATTCAAACCCAAACCCACCCCACAGACGAAACACAACCACCATCCAGAAGCCAGACCATGCTGGCACCACTGGCTGTTGCGCCCCCCTCTGATCCCCACACAAAGCAAGCTGACACATGCCAGGAACACATGACAAGACCTCGGACTCAGAGGTCCGAACCAAAACCATGGATGCTGCATCACAGCCATCTGCTCAAGACATCACATCACAGAACTCCAGAGGTCACAACACCAAAGCTCAGGAACAAAAGACTAGGACCACACGCACACAGGATGCTACAAAATAGCCGACCAATCTGCAGACACCCACTCCATCTACCATCAAGATGCAACCACACAGCTAACCAACCCGCTCAGAGCAACACTCCCCACCTCGACCAATCTGCAAACACCCACTCCATCTACCAATCAAGATGCAACCACACAGCCAGTAGAGCCCCAATTGAATAAGGAAAAGAAAATAAACTCTTTTTTTTCAACTAAGCACAATTTGGAGATCCCTAGAAGTTTTAATGGAATATATTGGAAATTAAGAAATGAAAGAAAAGAATAAAAGAACTTATTGAACTGTTTTTAAGTGGAAGTCTCAAATCCCTCTATTTGAAATCTATGGAATACCAAAGATAAAAATAGGAGATAAGAATTTGAAAGATAAATAAGTTTAAGAAGATAATTAAAATAGAAGAAAAATGAAGAAACCGCCACCTACCAAAACTTCTGAGAACAAAGGAACTTTGTTACCAAAATGGCTACTTATTATTTGTGAGCTGTAACTGTTTCAAAAGGAGACATCTAGAGGCAGAGGAAGACAGCTAGAGTTGAATAGTTTTCTTGTGACTATTTTCATGAAGATTGGTGCTGCTGGGATTACACAACAGTTTCAGAGGAGCGTTACAGATGGTGTGTTTTTGGATTACAAAATTAAGCCGAGAACTTTTTATTTAAATAAGATTTCCAGAGGCAAAGAAAGACTGTAAGAATGGAATAGTGGTCTAGTCCCACGAAGAAAGCTCTATTGATGTGGTCACATAACATTTCTTTGAAAGGAACCAATAGCTGCTTTTAGAATTATGTGAAGAATTTAATTAGAATATGTTAATATTAATGTTGTGATATTTACAATGAAAGTAATTGAGATTTTGGGAAATGGAGGGAAAGATATTAGAATAAATTGGGATAAGAGGGAAATGAGTCTTATTATGGTCTGGAAAAACTATTATTATTATTTTCTTTTTGTGTGTGTGTTTCTTTTCTTTCTTGTTTTTACGAATAAGTAAGGTAATAAAATGATTTGATAAAAACTTCTAAGGAAACAATTAAACATATTGAGGGAATAATTGAGAATACTTAGAGATTACCCGGGTAAATGTCAATTTTTTGTTTGATATCAAATGGATTGGATGAGAAATTTTAAGTATATGGTTATTGAATTAGAGGCAGAGGAAGATGATAAGAGAAGAAGGAAATTGTCCATGTGATCTCTGGGCAATTTTAAGAAAATGATTTTAGATGGTCTGATCAGTAATGTAGATATAAAGTTGAGGTTGGTGAAATGTTAAAAAACGTAAATAGAAGATTTATTAAGGAATTTATGGGGAAAACTGATTGAATAGAAAATATTTTAAATATATATATTTGATTTAGAGGCAGAGGAAGATGAGGGGGGCATGGTCTTTGTGAGTTCAGGACCACTACTTTAGAAGAAAGAAATTGTTTATGTGATCTCTGGGCAATTTTAAGAAAGAGTTTTTAGATGTTTGACCTCTGATTAGAAATGAGATATAAAGTTTTGATTGGTGAAATTTAAAAAACTTGATAGAAGACTTATTTATAAAGTTCAACTGATTAGATAGAAAATTTGTAATATATGTTACTGATTTAGAGGCAGAGAAAGATGGTAGGGGGGAGTAGTCTTTGTGAGTTCAGGACCACTCCTTTAGAAGAAAGAAATTGTTTATGTGATCTCTGGGCAATTTTAAGAAAGAGTTTTTTTGACCTCTGATTAGAAATGAGATATAAAGTTTTGATTGGTGAAATTTAAAAAACTTGATAGAAGACTTATTAATAAAGTTCAACTGATTAGATAGAAAATTTTTAATATATGTTACTGATTTAGAGGCAGAGAAAGATGGTAGGGGGGAGTAGTCTTTGTGAGTTCAGGACCACTCCTATATAAGAAAGAAACTGTCTATGTGATCTCTGGGCAGTTTTAAGAAAGAGTTTTTGGACGATCTGACCTTTGATTAATAATGATTAATAATGAAGATATAAAGCTTTGATTGGTGAAATTTAAAAAAAAAACACTTCATAGATTTATTAATGAGGTTTTAGGGGATTAAATCTGGGGACTAGACTTCTTTTAAATATCTTTCAGAATAGGTTAAATATGTTTTTTTCTTTTTTTTAATTAGATTTGTGCAATAAATAATTAAATTCAAGAAGAAGAAAATACATTGTATTAGATTATAATTTGGGTAATTTAATATATTTTAAGATGTACCTGACCAATAATTTGTTCACAATTATTATGTTTTTAATATGTTTATAAAAAATAAAAAAAATATTTTGCAAAAAAAAAAAAGATTCAACCACACAGCCAACCAACCCACTCACAGCAACACTCCCCACCTCCCTGCTAAAACATTTTGTTCTTAGGCTAGTCCCGCACGCTGAAATAATAGAGTCTTCAGTTCACGCCTGAAGGTCCGGAGGTCAGGAAGTTGTCGTAGTCCTGGAGGAAGCTCATTCCACAGGGCTGGTGCCGCCACAGAGAAGGCCCTCCCCTGGGGGTCAGTACTTCCTCCCCCACAGTCAGCAATGGTGTAAGCTGACTGTACCGGGAAGCCGGCACCCACAGCCACTCGGTCTTGGAAGGGTTGAGTCGAAGCCTGTTCCTCCCCATCCAGACCCGTACGGCCTCAAGACACCGGCCCATCACCTCAACGGCTTCATTGGGGTGGTTCGGGGTGGAAATGTACAGCTGAGTGTCATCAGCGTACAGATGATAATCCACCCCGAAACCACGGATAACCTCACCCAGCGGCTTCATATAGATGTTGAACAGGAGAGGCGAGAGGACAGACCCCTGAGGCACCCCACAAGTGAGGTGCCTTGGGGTCGACCTCTGCCCCCCTGTCAACACCGTCTGCGAACGGTCAGAGAGATAGGAGGAGAACCACCGATACACGGTGCCTCCCACTCCCAATCCCCCCAACCGTCGCAGCAGGATACCATGGTCGATGGTATCAAAAGCCACCGAGAGATCTAATAGAACCAGGACAGAGGAACAACCCCTGTCCCGGGCTCTCCAGAGGTCATCCACCAACGCAACTTGTGATTAACAATGCTGAAAGGGGGGAAAAAAGGTTTCAGCTTTAGGTGTCAGGTTTTTTGTATGCTTCCTTTTTGGTTCCCACATGCCTCTTGAGGACTTTTATTTAGAGGGAGAATACTCATGATAGCCGATGACAAAATTTAACAGCCTTGAATCCAGAAGGTTAACTTTTGTAAGAGAGATACTCCCATATTTGCAAGAACTGATCAAGGATATTTTCAGAAAGGTTCACTTTTTTCCAGCTCCGGATTATCTGGAACTGTTAGATGACATGTCCCTATCTGGATTCACACAAGCAGTAGAGCCAAAAAGTTAATCAAATGGCCCAGCAGTTTGTCTGTTTTTAATTGAACTACAACTGCAGCATACAACTTCTAAAGAATGTTGGGTGTGTTCTGAAACACATATACAGTTTGTGCGAAGTAACCCATATACAATTTGGCACAAATTGAGAAGTCACATTAGAAAAAAAATCTTCAGGGCTTGTGGTACTCGTTCTTTAACACTTTCTTTAACAGATACATTGCATGAAAAGAGATTTCTGGTAATAGAAAGTTGAACTTTAGTGGTCTAATAAATGAAAAACTGGTTTTAAGCTTACATACTAAAGGTGAGTACAGTTTCTAGGCAAGGCACCTTCGCTAAGCTTTTGTTGCTCAGCTATCATAGGGCAATGCTGATTGTTGCAAGAATGCATGAGATCACATACTTCAAAGATCTTGTTTGCAGATGCTATAACAATAGTTGCAACATACTTTGCAATACAATAAGCCTCTTTCTAACATTGGAATGTCTTTTAATTAAATGGAGGCCTGATAGAACCCCGGATAAGGTGGGGCCTGGCTGGTTGTAAAAACTTATTCAGATGAGCTTCCATTTGGGAATGGCCCAAACCACGGATAACCTCACCCAGCGGCTTCATATAGATGTTGAACAGGAGAGGCGAGAGGACAGACCCCTGAGGCACCCCACAAGTGAGGTGCCTTGGGGTCGACCTCTGCCCCCCTGTCAACACCGTCTGCGAACGGTCAGAGAGATAGGAGGAGAACCACCGATACACGGTGCCTCCCACTCCCAATCCCCCCAACCGTCGCAGCAGGATACCATGGTCGATGGTATCAAAAGCCACCGAGAGATCTAATAGAACCAGGACAGAGGAACAACCCCTGTCCCGGGCTCTCCAGAGGTCATCCACCAACGCAACTTGTGATTAACAATGCTGAAAGGGGGGAAAAAAGGTTTCAGCTTTAGGTGTCAGGTTTTTTGTATGCTTCCTTTTTGGTTCCCACATGCCTCTTGAGGACTTTTATTTAGAGGGAGAATACTCATGATAGCCGATGACAAAATTTAACAGCCTTGAATCCAGAAGGTTAACTTTTGTAAGAGAGATACTCCCATATTTGCAAGAACTGATCAAGGATATTTTCAGAAAGGTTCACTTTTTTCCAGCTCCGGATTATCTGGAACTGTTAGATGACATGTCCCTATCTGGATTCACACAAGCAGTAGAGCCAAAAAGTTAATCAAATGGCCCAGCAGTTTGTCTGTTTTTAATTGAACTACAACTGCAGCATACAACTTCTAAAGAATGTTGGGTGTGTTCTGAAACACATATACAGTTTGTGCGAAGTAACCCATATACAATTTGGCACAAATTGAGAAGTCACATTAGAAAAAAAATCTTCAGGGCTTGCGGTACTCGTTCTTTAACACTTTCTTTAACAGATACATTGCATGAAAAGAGATTTCTGGTAATAGAAAGTTGAACTTTAGTGGTCTAATAAATGAAAAACTGGTTTTAAGCTTACATACTAAAGGTGAGTACAGTTTCTAGGCAAGGCACCTTCGTTAAGCTTTTGTTGCTCAGCTATCATAGGGCAATGCTGATTGTTGCAAGAATGCATGAGATCACATACTTCAAAGATCTTGTTTGCAGATGCTATAACAATAGTTGCAACATACTTTGCAATACAATAAGCCTCTTTCTAACATTGGAATGTCTTTTAATTAAATGGAGGCCTGATAGAACCCCGGATAAGGTGGGGCCTGGCTGGTTGTAAAAACTTATTCAGATGAGCTTCCATTTGGGAATGGCCCAAGCTCCGTCAGAAACCTCTCAGGGTCCATCAGGCACCTGGGACGGAACCATTGAACCGGTTCCGTCTCCCTGCGGTGAGGTGCAGTGGTCCAAAAGTCTAGCTGAAGGAGTAAATGATCAGACCATGACAAGGGTTGAGATATTAATTCCCCTAACTCCAGATCATTTAGCCACTGTCCCGAGACGAAAATCAAGTCCAGTGTGTTACCCCCGACATGGGTGGGGACCGCAACTACCTGGGTCAGGTCCAAGGCCGTCATAGAAGCCATGAACTCCTGAGCTGCCATTGACGAATCGCCCGCCGACGGCAAGTTGAAATCCCCCATGACCATAAGCCTGGGGGTCTCAACCACCGTCCTGGCTATCATCTCCAGCAGCTCGGGCAGGGCTGCCGTCATGTAGCAAGTAAAAAAATGCAAGTAGCAAAATAGGGACCACCTATGGTGGGAAGGTAACAGCATTCCGTGCGCCTTTGGTGTTTAGTCATGCCAGCCACATGACCACGGAGATGTCTTCGGACAGTGCTGGATCTTCGGCTTTGAAATGGAGATGAGCACCGCCCCCTAGAGTCTGGAGCGACTAGCACATATGTGCAAGGAGAACCTTTACCTTTACCTTTAAAAGGGTGTTAACTGGCAGTGTTGAAGGAATTGAACAGGAAGGCTGTTTGATCTGGCACCTGGGGAAGGGGGAAAAATATTACGTTTTTAATCTTTGTTTTTTTGTTTTTTTTTGGTAAAAAGTTTTATTTTCATTTTCCAACAACCTATTCAATATACAGTCTCTTATTCAACATTAATCATTAATTTTCATTTGTTACTTATTCGGGCCTGCCCAGCTACCACTTCCTTCCTTAACAAACCTTTCCTCCTCCCTTCTCTACTTTCTTCTACTTTCTTCATCCTTCCTCTCCTTCGCTTTTCTACATCCTCTCCTCCTTCCCTACTCTTCTCTTCCACCCTTTCTAACCCTCTCTCTTTCCCCTTTCTTCTTCCTCTCCTTTCCCCTTTTTCTACCTCTCTCTTTCCTACCTACTTTCTTCCTTCACTCCCTCCTCTCCCTCTCCATTCCCTTCTGAAATGGCAGCTGAGCAGCCCCGCTTTCATTTCAAATTATTTCTATTTCTTAATTACATATCTTCAATCATTCCTTTACATTGATCCTTCATCTCCCCCCCTCTCCCCCACTTCCCCCCTCCCACCCCCCAGAGACTTCCCAGAACAAAGTACAGGGTATAAAATTAACAATCATAAATTAAAATACAACATAAGTCAAATCCATAGTCACTCCTCTCTCTAAGACCTTAACTCCCCTTCCAGAAACAAAAAAAATACATTCTTCTTCCAGTCCATTATATATCAGTCCATTCCACTCCTAAAATCTTTAGAATCTTCCAATTAAATTAGTATTTCCAGTTCATCAATAAAATATCTTCATCAATTAAGACCAAATATATCCAATCTTCATCGATCAAGACCAAATATTCTTCCAGTATTCATCAGAAATTCTTCTATAATATATCTTTCTTCCTTAAACAGTGTCCCAAATATAATTCATATTTCCAGCTTAAATTCTTAAATTTTATCCAATCTCCAAAAATAAACAATATTCGTTTTGTGGTTTGATTTACGTTTACAGAAGGCTGTTTGATTAAAAAGTGGGATTTTACTTGTGCAAAATTTGCTACGGACTGGAGGTTGGTTGACAGGTAACACAGACAAGCAAGTACCTATTAGTCATTCTTTGCAATGCTAGATATTATATGTTAGGATAGTTTGTTCAATAATAAATCCCTTTTGTAACATTTCTTCTTATGGCTCCAAAATGGTTTTCCTGTTGATCTTTCTGAAACATTATCATCAAAGGTGGTAAAGATGGTGTTGGGACGCGGTGGCTCAGTAGCTAAGATACTGAGCTTGTTGATCGAAAGGTTGGCAGTTCAGCGGTTTGAATCCCTAGTGCCACGTAACAGGGTGAGCTCCCGTTACTTGTCCCAGCTTCTGCCAACCTAGCCATTCGAAAGCAAGTAAAAAAATGCAAGTAGCAAAATAGGGACCACCTATGGTGGGAAGGTAACAGCATTCCGTGCGCCTTTGGTGTTTAGTCATGCCAGCCACATGACCACGGAGATGTCTTCGGACAGTGCTGGATCTTCGGCTTTGAAATGGAGATGAGCACCGCCCCCTAGAGTCTGGAGCGACTAGCACATATGTGCAAGGAGAACCTTTACCTTTACCTTTAAAAGGGTGTTAACTGGCAGTGTTGAAGGAATTGAACAGGAAGGCTGTTTGATCTGGCACCTGGGGAAGGGGGAAAAATATTACGTTTTTAATCTTTGTTTTTTTGTTTTTTTTTGGTAAAAAGTTTTATTTTCATTTTCCAACAACCTATTCAATATACAGTCTCTTATTCAACATTAATCATTAACTTTCATTTGTTACTTATTCGGACCTGCCCAGCTACCACTTCCTTCCTTAACAAACCTTTCCTCCTCCCTTCTCTACTTTCTTCTACTTTCTTCATCCTTCCTCTCCTTCGCTTTTCTACATCCTCTCCTCCTTCCCTACTCTTCTCTTCCACCCTTTCTAACCCTCTCTCCTTCCCTTTCTTCTTCCTCTCCTCTCCCCCTTTTCTACCTCTCTCTTTCCTACCTACTTTCTTCCTTCACTCACTCCTCTCCCTTTCCATTCCCTTCTGAAATGGCAGCTGAGCAGCCCCGCTTTCATTTCAAATTATTTCTATTTCTTAATTACATATCTTCAATCATTCCTTTACATTGATCCTTCATCTCCCCTCTCCCCTTCCCTCCTCCCCTCCCACCCCCGAGACTTCCCAGAACAAAGTACAGGGTATAAAATTAACAATCATAAATTAAAATACAACATAATTCAAATCCATAGTCA
Organism: Ahaetulla prasina; assembly: GCF_028640845.1. Lineage (NCBI taxonomy): Eukaryota > Metazoa > Chordata > Lepidosauria > Squamata > Colubridae > Ahaetulla > Ahaetulla prasina. The sequence goes on from NC_080541.1 coordinate 214,636,862, forward strand.
CTCCTCTCTCTAAGACCTTAACTCCCCTTCCAGAAACAAAAAGGTACATTCTTCTTCCAGTCCATTATATATCAGTCCATTCCACTCCTAAAATCTTCAGAATCTTCCAATTAAATTAGTATTTCCAGTTCATCAATAATATCCAATCTTCATCGATCAAGACCAAAACGATATTCCATCTTCCAGTATTCATCAGAAATTCTTCTATAATATATCTTTCTTCCTTAAACAGTGTCCCAAATATAATTCATATTTCCAGCTTAAATTCTTAAATTTTTATCCAATCTCCAAAATAAACAATATTCTATCTTCTCATATCTTTAATATCACTTACATAAATCAAATAACATTACTAATATTAATATTTCTTCAATTTACCTTACATCTGTCAAATAACATTATTAAAATTATAACTTATATCCAAAATATATCAATTATAACAATTAAATTCTATTTAACCAAATACCAACATTACATCCTCCAAAAGTTAAACAATATTCCATCTTCCATATATTCCATCTTCCATTATATATCAAATAGTGATATACCCAAAATAAGTCAGTTGTAAAAATTAAACCCTATATATATATATATATATATATATATATATATATATATATATATATATATATATATATATATTTAAAAAAATACCATCAAAATCACATCTTAAGCATTTCTCCTTGTCTTCTGTCTTACACATTTCCTTACACATTTTCAATCTCCAAAAATATCACTTACATAAATCAAATAACATTACAAATATTAATATTTCTTCAATTTACCTTACATCTATCAAATAACATTATTAAAATTATAACTTATATAACTTATATCCAAAATATATCAATCATAACAATTAAATTCTATTTATCCAAATACCAACATTACATCCATAAATTTTTCTATCTGTCCTCCAAAAGTTAAACAATATTCCATCTTCCCATTCCTTTATACCTCAAATAGTGATATACCCAAAATAAGTCAGTTGTAAAAATTAAACCCTATATATATATATTAAAAAAAAGAAAATACCATCAAAATCACATCTTAAGCATTCTCCTTCCCCTTGTCTTCTATCTTACACATTTCCTTACACACTTTCTTACACATTTTCCACCATCTGCTCACCAATCAGCTTAACATCTAACAATAAAGAATTTCCAATTTTTAATATATTGGTGTAAAAATCTCTTGTTTAAAAACTTATTAAGAAAGGAACTCCAAAAGTTCCTATAAAAAAAAAATTCCATATTTGAAATGAAGAAGTTTGCAAGATTTTAATAGTTCTATTTGCTTAAAAGCCATTCATAAACTATAAAATCTACCAAAAAGAGAGGGGAAAAAAATTCAATAAACTTTTCTTCTTAAACATTGTGATAAAGAAAAAGGTAAAAAGAGAAAAAAAAATCATTAACAATTCTTGTTCATTCCATTTAAAAAAGTAGCTTGTTATGTTCTTCTTCCTTTGTCTTTTTTCCATATTTGAAATGAAGAAGTTTGCAAGATTTTAATAGTTAGTTCTGTTTGCTTAAGAGCCATTCATAAACTGTAAAATCCACCAAAAAGAGGAAAAAAAAAATTCAATAAACTTTTCTTCTTAAACATTGTGATAAAGAAAAAGGTAAAAAGAGAAAAAAAAATCATTAACAATTCTTGTTCATTCCATTTAAAAAAGTAGCTTGTTATATTCTTCTTCTTTATAGTTTCACTTTCCTTTGTATATTGCAAACGCCATTTTAAATCCACTCAAGTTGAAAGTTAGTTCAAAGGAAAGCTATTTAAGAGCTGAAGTTAAGATTTATTACTTGCAAATTCTTGCTAGTCCTCCTACTTTGTTCTGTCTGTGTTGAATTCTCTTTAGAAATAAATCTTGGCACAGAGGTAGTCGCGGCTTCTCGTTCTGTATAAACAGAAGCACCCTAGCACGGAGTCGTCAGGCTAAAGGGAGCTCTCACCTTCGATCCCCTGGTTAAATTCCAGGCTCCCGGGAGCTCTACCCAAACCTGACCACTCTTCCTCCCCTTCTCCCGGGGAGAAAATTCCAAACCGTTTGACAGCCCATTTACGCTGTTTAGCGAAACCAGGCAGACGATCCCAAAGGAACGTCCGCGAAGCCTGCGTTGCCAACCGGAAGTCGCCTGCATTGCCAATCTTTGTTTTTATGAATTGATGTGAACTGCCTAGAATCAATATACGAGATATGCAGCTGTATAATAGCATGGCATAGCATAGCAAAGCACAATAAAATAAATAGTGCAACCTATTTTTTGTTCGTTCAGAAGCTTCCTTGACTGCTTAAACTTCCCATTTGGAAAGAGCCTGACGGATGACCTGTTTTCTTCCTTGCGATTTAATTCAGTCTGGCATGAACCTCTTAATCTGGTCCAAGGTCCTTTCCAATGCTAATATTTTGAACCAAGGCAGTGTAATATAGTCCTGTCCACAAGAGGCCACCAGGAGTCTCAAACCTGCATTGCAGACTAATTGCATTTCTTTTTCTTTTTTTAAAAAAAGGTGAGACTGTATAATGTTATTGTGTTTTTTCTACTGCACTTAGAAGAATAGAAAGTTATCCCCCCTTTTTTCTCTTCATCCTACATAACAACAACAACAACAACAACAACAACAACGAGTTGGAAGGGTCCTTGGAGGTCTTCTAGTCCAACCCCCTGCCCAGGCAGGAAACTCTACACCATTTCAGACAAATGGTTATCCAACATTTTCTTAAAAATTTCCAGTGTTGGAGCATTCACAACTTCTGCAGGCAAGTCGTTCCACTTATTAATTGTTCTAACTGTCAGGAAATTTCTCCTTAGTTCTAAGTTGCTTCTCTCCTTGATTAGTTTCCACCCATTGCTTCTTGTTCTACCCTCAGGGGCTTTGGAGAATAGCCTGACTTCCTCTTCTTTGTGGCAGCCCCTGAGATATTGGAACACTGCCATCATGTCTCCCCTAATCCTTCTTTTCATTAAACTAGCCATACCGAGTTCTTGCAACCGCTCTTCACATGTTTTAGCCTCCAGTCCCCTACTCATCTTTGTTGCTCTTCTCTGCACTCTCTAGAGTCTCCACATCTTTTTTACATCGTGGCGACCAAAACTGAATGCATTATTCCAAGTGTGGCCTTACCAAGGCATTATAAAGTGGTATTAACACTTCACGTGATCTTGATTCTATCCCTCTGTTTATGCAGCCCACAACTGTGTTGGCTTTTTTAGCAGCTGCTGCACACTGCTGGCTCATAAATAAATGGTTGTCCACTAGGACTCCAGGATCCCTCTCACAGTTACTACTATTGAGCATGTCCCTCTTTCCCATTATTTTCATTTTCATTTGTATTTTATACTCTGATAGGTTTAATAAAATGATATTTTTTTTAAAAAAAAGACTGGTTGTATCTGAGGTCTCTTCACAGTAGACCTAAGTACAGTACGTTGCAATAACCCAAGGCATGGATCACCAATCTGACCTCACTGGGAATAGATGCTTTCTAAGCCTGGAGTTATTGTTAGAAAATTAAAAATAAATGGAGATTCCACCCTTGTGGTCTGTGGGGAAATGTGCTCCCCTATCCAGAAAATGGAAGCTAGAGAATATTCCAGAAAGCTGGAGGTAAAGGTAGGAACAATTTCAGCAGGTTTAGGTAGTTCATTACTGGTCATAGTTTTATCAGACTGTCCAGAAAGTCCTCTCTCTATTCCAATTCTAACAACCTGAAAAGCTACTGACAGAGAAGACATACATCCTCAGTCTCACAAGATGAGGTTTAATTGAGGGGCCGTGGTGGCTCAGGCTGTAAGATAGCCTGTTATTAAAACACAGCAGCCTGCAATTACTGCAGGCTCGAATCCCACCAGGCCCAAGGTTGACTCAGCCTTCCATCCTTTATAAGGTAGGTAAAATGAGGACCCAGATTGTTGGGCGGGCAATAAGTTGACTTTGTAAATATACAAATAGAATGAGACTATTGCCTTACACACTGTAAGCCGCCCTGAGTCTTCGGAGAAGGGCAGGATATAAATGTAAATAAAAAATAATAATTGAGGGGACCTAGAATGCACCCACCTGCCTGATGCAGGAACTATTGAAGATAGATGGACCTTCAGTTCACCAGGTCCTCTGCCATTAAAGATTTTATAGCAACGAGACATGCACATTACCACTCACACTGCTGCATTTTGAATCAGCTGTAGCGTTTGGATGATCTTCAATGGCAGCCACGAGTGTATAGCAATAGTCCTGTAGGAGATGACTAGGCTGAGCCCGAGGGAAGAGTCAAGCACATCATCAGCCTCGAGTCCTTCATGCCCACAAGAGATCTGAGTCCAGCTCACCTTAAATTCCATTGACTTTTATCTACCACCAATTTGCTTTGACGGTTAGTAGTTCAGATTCTTGTAGAGAGTGTTGGCATGCAATAAACCTGTATTCATTTGAACTGCCTTGACTCCTGATTTTCTGCACTTGACAAGCCCACTTGTGAGATAATCTGGTTAAAAAACAAATGCACAAAACGTACTGTGCAAATTCTAGACATAGTTTGCCAGCTTCCCCTTGAGTAGTAGCTTTGCATTCAGAAGCATCCCCAAGTTGTGTGCCAGTCTTGAATGGGGAAATAAAATTCCACACAAGATCAACATTCAAAATGTCCAGACCTGAACAGCTTCTAGACACTGGGCTAGTACACTGGAAACTTTCCCTGTCAGACTGGAGTTCTAATGAGGGATGGTCTTACCCAGTGTACAGTAGATGTTAAACAAGAGGGGGAGAGGATTCAACCCTGAGATATTCCATAAATGAGGGAATTCAGGTGCAATCTCTCCAGTCCATTGACACCACCTGGAAACAACTACTGAAGTAAGAAATAAACTACTGCAATATGCCCAGTCCCAACTCCTACTATCATCCCTCACCCTATTCCAGTTCTCCTAAAGGACACCTACATAAAGTCCCACCTACATAAAGCACTTTTAAGGAGAGCTTAAGGACTAGGGAGACCCATGTTTAGGGGTCAGCAGATAACTTTGGATTTAGCCTAATTCAACTGAAAGGTGAAGATAAAATTATCTCAGGTGTCTCAAAATTATCTCAGGTATCTCAAAATTCAGGTGAGTTGCATTGGGCTATCAGAAAACTATAGGTTAGAAACCATGGTAGAGTCATAGATTCCTTACCAGAGTAATAGTTGGGTCATAGCCATTCATATCATTGGGGGTCAGGAAACTTGATGGATATGGAATTTTCTGCTTAGAGATTAATAGAGGTTTATGTGTGAAGGATGACCTTCTTAGAATAGATGAGGCCAACACAAAGAAATGACTTGGATTAGCAGAAAAGTTCACTTGGATTTAATTTGATCAGAACTAAAATAAATTGAGTGAAGTTAACGTGTTTGCCCTCACCTTTTAAATTATTTTCTTAAAAATGACAATTTGGTAGAAAAATTATACTTGGCCTCAGGGAGGCACCAAAAACTTCCAGGGCCACCAACAGAATTGCAGTCTCAATTATAATTGCAGACAACAATTACAGCATAGGCAGAGGATAAATCCTGGGAGCTGAAAATAATTAGACACTCATCTTTCATTTCTAAATACTTTTCAATTATATATTTTATCTGCAGAATGTGAATGCAGTAAAATTCTCAGTGTATTAAAATTACTATATTTACGTTATCATTTGAAAATGTCTTGGTATACCTTTAATGTGGGAGCTTCATCACTGGAAGCTTTCAAGAAGAGACTGTTGTGACTCGTCCTCCCTCCTCTCCTCAGCCGGGCCCCTCCCGTTTCCAACCGGGCCTGTTATCAGACTCCGAGTCTGATAATGAAGATGAACGGCCTGTCATGCCTCCAGCCCCCGGCCCTGGCCCCATGCTCGGAGAGGATTTCAGGAGTGGGAGGACAAGCCCGATAAACCTCACTCATACAGCCTGTGTTCCTTTGGCTCAGCCGTCAGAGCAGGAAGGCAGCCAGGTGCTGGAATTACTTGGCCCTACTCCCTCTGACCCCTCCCTTTCCCAGAAGCTGCCAGCAGATCCAGCTGAAGACAATTCAGCGTGGGAGGACCCTCACTTCCGGAGATCTGAGAGGCGACATCAGCAGAAGGAGGGGTGGGGCAGGCCTGGATAAATGCTGAGTCATGGAGCCACACCCCACAGCTTATATAAAGGGCCTGCTTTTGGCATTCCAACCTTGAGTCAAGCAAAGTCTTATCGAGTTTGGTGATACCGGACCCTATTGCTGAAGTCACAACTTGGACTCCTGCCTGCCCTGATAAACCTCGAAGGAACTTGGCAAGCTGCAGAGGCTTCGTTGCCAAGTTTGTCACGGACTTCCTTGACTCGTTCGTCGGAGTGGGGGGTGGGACATGACAGAGACTGGACTGCCATCTACCAGAAATGGTGTAAGGCACGGATGTCAAACTCGCCATGTCACCTTGCTGTCACGTAACTTTTTCCCCTTCATGGAGCTAGGGTGGGTGTGGCCTGTGCATTACACATCCGGCCCTCAGATCACCAGTTTGACACCCCTGGTGTAGGGTCTCTTGCCTGGGCAGCGGGTTGGACTAGATGGCCTACAAGGTCCCATCCAACTCTGTAATTCTATCTTTTTCTAATTACACTATAACTGTTATATTTTTATCTTACTTTTAACTATTTAAACAGTCTATTTCCATGGAAAGAAAGAGGATAGAGAGGTAATTTAAAAAAAATAAATAAAATAAAAACCAGCATGGGAAGGCAAAGAGATGGAAGTGAGTCAGTACGTTCAAAAAATTTTTTGAGATTAGCAGAAATGCAAACAGGGCTTAAAAAAAAATTAGGGAAAGGAGAGGAAGGAAGGGGCATCAGCCTAGGGGAGAAGGTCATAGCAGCTGGCTGGTACCTGTTTATTTTTAATCTGTGTTCTATCTGTAACATCATGTTCCAGTACAATCGAGGAACAGAAAGATTGGTAAACCGCTAAAAAGCCTCCAACAGATAAGTAGAAGTAATTGTATATATTTGTAGCATGCCTGTCGTGTCCCACTCCTCCGCTGACGGCCGGGTCAGGGAAATCCGAATCAGGCGTGCCTCTGCAGCTCTGCCAAAGTCCTAGCAAAGTCCTCAGGGCAGGCAGAAGACCAGAAAGTGACTTCAGCAAGATATGTTTAGACTTTGCCTGACTCAGAGAATGCCAGAAAGCAGGTCCTTTATATAGGCCATGGGGTGTGGCTCTATGACTCAGCACTTAGCCAGGCCTGCCCCTCCCTTCCTTCTGTTGCCTCCGTCTATCAAGTCTTCTGACGAGGTCACCAGTCTGCAGCTGTTGGCAATTGACCTCCCTCAGGCTCACATGCTGTGGAGGAGGGAGGGTCTAGTTGCTCCGTTTGCCTGGGCATGGAGCCAGAGCTGGGGGCTGGAGATACTTCCTCCTCTTCAGCCTGTCTGGGCATGGAGCCAGGGCTGGGGCCGGGAGGCATACTAGGACATTCCTCCATGTTCGGAAGCAGATAAGAAGGCCCCGGCTGTGGTGAGATCGAACGAGACACAACAATGCCAGGACAGTCAACATCAATAAGATGTTGATGTTCTTCTGAAGAAAAATGTTGCAGTTTTCAGACAGAAAAACTTTGAGTGTTGGGGCACAAACCATATTCGTAGATATCCATTCTGCAATTTTTCTCAATTAAAAGCAAAAATGTATTGCTCATTCCAAAAATCCAGAAGGTGTTGGCACTACAGAATTAAAAAGAGCAAATTAAATGGTAGGGCGAACCATGGCACCTTCCATGAAAATTTTCTCATAAGGAAACCTACTCAATACGGTTACTAAAGTATCTCATTTTATGAATTTTCGAATAGGTTGAGTGAAAATGTATTCACACAGGACAGCAAACCACAAAAACATGAGCCATATTAACACTAATGAAACTTAGCATGCCATATAAACTTGCCAGATCCTAACTTGGTGTGCTTTATATACGTAATGTATGCTTTATATACGTAATGTAAATTATCTGAATGTAACCACTTTCTCATTCATACCAATTTTGATTTGATTTGTTTGCTTAATGGAGATGGCAGATATTGCACGACAGTGCCAGAATATTCTCAAATTCTATCTCGCCATTTCCTGAAACTACAAGAATCACACAAACAAACATGTGAGCCATTTTCTTAAGGGTGGAAAAATAATGCCTTCACCCATGTTGTTTTACAGAAAATCTGCTCCAACATGTCAAGGGGAGCAGTTCGTTGCAACCACTATTGGCTCAGGTTTGAAGAGCCTTTGAAAACAACTGACCATGAAAGATGTATTTGGGGAAGAACAGTCTTAAAAAATAGAGGCTTAAGGAACATCTCTTGCTTAATACTAATCCAAAAGCCGGGGGCAGAAAACTACAAGTATTTTGGCTTGCTGACAATGCCTGAATTAAAACTTCAGAGGGAGGCTCACTCCCTTTGTGAAATTACTTGCCTAGTTACTTTCAGCCACTGAAAGCAGAGTGTCCACCAGAACAAAGATGTATAGTCATATTTATGAGATTTGGTAGCAAAACACCCAACGTTTGATGGAACCATTTGGGCCACTTTGGAGTAGTTTGAAACGTTAGGATGCAGGAATGTGTCATGGGTTCTTTTTGGTTGAACCACCAGTAATGTGACTGACCCAAACTTAGTCGACATAAAATGAAACAGGACAATGGGGTTTTGTATCTCCTTTCAAGCATTTCACATGCTAGCAAGATCATGCTCAAAATCCTACAAGGTAGGCTTCAGCAATACATGAACCAAGAACCACCAGAAGTACAAGGTGAGTTTGAAAGAGGTAGAGGACCTAGAGATCAAATTGCCAACATTGGCTGGATTATGGAGAAAGCAAGGAGTTCCAGAAAAAACATCTGCTTTTGCTACGCTAAAGCATTTGATTGTGTAAATAATAACAAACTGTAGCAAATTCTTAAAGAGATGGGAGTAACCTTGGTCACTTTACCTATCTTATGAGAAACCTGTATGTGGGTCAAGAAGCAACAGTTAGAATAGAATTTATTGGCCAAGTGTGATTGGACACACAAGGAATTTGTTTTGATGCATATGCTCTCAGTGAACATAAAAGAAAAAAGAAAAAAAATGCCTTCATCAAAGGTACAACATTTACAACACAAATGATGGTCTTAGGTTGCAATTTAACCCTTAATGATAACAACAAAAAGTTACAGTCATACAGTCATAAGTGGAAAGAGATTGGTGAACCAGACACAGAACAATTGATTCGTTCAAATTAGGAAAAAGAGTATGACAAGTCTGTATATTGTCACCCTGCTTATTTAACTTATATGCAGAGTACATCATGAGAAATGCAGGGCTGGACAAGCCAGAATTAAGATTGCCAGGAGAAACATCAACAACCTTGGATATGCAGGCAATAGCTCTTTAATGGCAGAAAGTGAAAAGGAACTAAAGTGCCTCCTGATGAAGGTGAAAGAGGAGAGTGCAAAAGTTGGCTTGAAATTCAACATTATATAAACTAAGATCATGGCATCTGGTCCCATTACTTCCTGGCAAATAGAAGAGGAAGAAATGGAAGCAGTGACAGATTTTATTTTTTTGGGCTCCAAGATCACCGCAGATGGTGACTTCAGCCACAAAATTAAAAGATGCTTGCTTCTTGGGAGGAAAGCTATGGCAAATCTAGACAGCACATTAAAAAGCAGAGATATCACCTTGCCAACAAAGCTCTATATACTGTAGTCAAAGCTATGGTTTTCCCAATAGAGTTGGACCATAAGTAAGGTTGCTCGCCACATAATTGATGCTTTTGATTGTAGTGTTGGAGAAGACTTGGGAGTCTTCTCCAACACTACAAGGAGATCAAATCAGTCAACCCTAAAGGAAACCAACCCTGATTGTTATTTGGAAGGAGACATAGTGAAGCTGAAGCTCAAATATTTTGACAACCAAATGAGAAGAGAGGACTCATTGAAAAAGACCCTGATGTTGAGAAAAACTGAAGGCAAAAAAAGAAGGTGATGGCAGAGGATGAGATGGTTAGATACCGGTAGTATTATTGACACAACAAACATGAATTTGGGCAAACTCTGGAAGACAGGGGTGTGTGCTGTGGCCCATGGGATCATGAAACTCAGTCATGACTTAACAACTGAACAAGATCTCCTATTAGTGGCTGGGGGAGGGGGACTTTTATTTTATCCAAGCAAAGTTTACCAAATGAAACAAAAGACCGAAGGAATGGTAAATTATAAATGTCTTCAACTAGTTCATAAATAATACAATTATTTTCTGTTTTAACTATTTTCTACACTCTCTTTATCTATACATTTTAATAATTTCACTATATGTCACTTAATTTCACTATAACATTCTATCCTGTATCTCTAAAATATTTGTTTATAGCTGTTTTTGATATTTCTATTGGCACTCTCTCTAGAGCTTCACTCCCCTTTTCTACTAAGTTCAATCTGTCTTTCATGTTTTTCTGGTTTCTGTTTTTTTTTTATATTTCTGTTCTGTCAAAGCTTTGACTTCTTTCTTCATCTTTTTTTCCTTTTCGCTCCTGACTAGGTTTCTTGATGCTTTTCTTCTCCTCACAAATCTTTGTTCTGTCTGAGGGAAACAGTTTGAAGAACTGTTCTCTTAAGTCAGGTCTGAGGGAAAGAAAAAACATGTCTCTCTTTCCTCAGCCTTCTCAGCTGCTTCTCCTTTCCAGTTGCATCTTTCTCATTAGGGCAGCCTATTTTTTAGTTTCCCTCTTAATTTGATTCCTGGGCTTTGGTCTTTTTTTTTTTTAATCCAACCTCTTTCTCACGAGGCCTATGGCTGCAGAGTTCCCAGACAGCCATCTTGATACAGTATGCATATATTATAGAATTGAATGGAATATAATTTTTTTATTGGCCAAGTGTGATTGGACATACAAGGAACTTGTCTTAGTGCATATGCTCTCAGTGTACATAAAAGAAAAGATAACGTTTGTCAACAATTCTCAGGTACAACACTTAATGATAGTCATAGGGTACAAATAAGCAATCAGGAAACAGTATCAATATAAATCATAAGGATACAAGCAACCAAGTTAATCATACAGTCATAAATGGAAGGAGATGGGTGATGGGAACGATGAGAAGATTAATAGTAGTGCAGATTTAGTAAAAAGTTTGACAGTGTTGAGGGAATTATTTGTTTAGCAGAGTGATGGCATTTGGGAAGAAACTGTCCTTGTGTTTAGTTGTTCTGTTGTGCACTGCTCTATAGCGTCGTTTTGAGGGTAGGAGTTGAAACAGTTTATGTCCAGGATGTGAGGGGTCTGTAAATATTTCCACAGCCCTCTTTTTGACTTGTGCAGTATACAGGTCCTCAATAGAAGGCAGGTTGGTAGCCATTGTTTTTTGTGCAGTTCTAATGATCCTCTGAAGTCTGTGTCTGTCTTGTTGGGTTGCAGAACCAAACCAGACAGTTATGGAGGTGCAGACAACAGACTCAATAATTCCTCTGTAGAACTGGATCAACAGCTCCTTGGGCAGTTTGAGCTTTCTGAGTTGGCACAGAAAGAACATTCTTTATATGCATGTTTTTATTTATTTCCCACTTGTATTAGTTTTATAAATAATTCAAGGCAGTAAACATATCCAATATACCCTCCTCCTCCTCCTCTCCTGCCACCTGACTAATGCTGCTGTTTGATTGGTGGCTGCTGTTTGATTGGCAGCTGGGTCGGGCCAAGGGACAACAGGGAAGGGCCAAGAAAGAAGGGAAGGAGGAGCACAGATGCTTATCATGCATTCAGGCAGCCATCTTTCCACATAACATTCCTTCTGAAAGTTCTCCCATTCTCATCCTTAAAACCTATTAAAAGGACAAAAAATGGCTCATGTCTGGATGTTTGGAAAGAGAACGAGAATGAAAATATGAGCCATGCCTACAGTGACAATACGTCCTTTATTATAAATGCAGTTCTTTATTCCAGAAAACTGTCCTTCCAATTGATTGACTGGTTTTCTTGGTTTTGCCTTTGTTTTTGTTTTTTTTGGGAAACCAAAGTTAAAAACATTAGCAATTAAATCTTTTTTTTTAAAAAAAAATTCTTATGAACCTCTTTCAGATTTGCACCCTTTTTTCAGATTTGAATTTTATTTTTTTCCAGGAAAATATGGTCCCTGTAGCCTCTTTCTGGCTACTGCATAGCAACCGTAAATGACTTCCAGCAGTTCTTCAAAATCTGAATTTTGATTTTTACTCATGAAACCTGTTGCCTGTTGCTGTACTATGCTTCTATTATACTTCTTGCATTGTTTGTGTAACGGATGTTTTCATTCTTGGACAGTTTGTACTTTGGCACTTGGTTCTATTTGAATTCCCCAGAAGTTTATTAATCCCTTATCAGATATGTACTGGTTGTGTGGTTTTTATAAGTTTGGCACAACTTGACAGAAAAGGGATATTCCTAGGAATTGCTAATCTTTTTAAATGATAACAGAATACTAAAATACATAATTCCCCTCAAGGTGGTCAGTTTTGCCTCAGTTGACCATGAATATCTAGTAGATGAAGGGAATTCTTCAACTCTGGAAACTGGGGAACATATTGCTGTATTAAATATTTGGTGATACATAGCAGAATAACAGAGTTGGAAGGACCCTTAGAGGTCATCTAGTCCAGCCCCTTTCAAGCAAGAAACCCTATACATTTCAGACAAATGGTTGTCCAATCTCTTCTTAAAAACTTCCAGTGTTAGAGCATCCACAACTTCTGGAGGCACAGGTAAATTGTTCTAATTATCAGGAAATTTCTCCTTAGTTCTATGTTGTATCTCTTCTTGACTAGTTTCCATCCAATGCTTCTTATCCTGCCTTCAGGTGCTTTGGTGAATAGGTTAACCCCCTCTTCTTTGTGACAGTCCCTCAGATATTGGAACTCTGCTATCATCACACACACACACACACACACACACACACACACACACACACAAACACCCCTTCTTTTAATTAAACAAGACAGACCCAATTTCGGCAACCATTCTTCATATGTTTGGCCTCCACAAAATTTAACATCCACATAATTTCTATGCTCAAGTGAGCAATCATTACCTAAAAAAAAAAAATGATTAGAGGTGATAAAAATGTACTCACCTGGAAAAAAATTAGCTGAAAAGCAGCATTTTATCTCCCATAAACATATTCCTGAAAATGAAGAAAAAGTTATATTGAAGGGTAAGCATATTGATAGGTGTAAGTTAACAACGTTGATAATCCTAGAGCAAAAAAAAATATATATGGATTTTGGAACATCATCTACCTGGAGAAATTTTTTTTTTTTTTTTTTTTATTCAAAAAGTTTTTATTAGTCAAAAAAGGTTTATACAAATACATATCAGGTATGGTAAATTTTCATTTTTCTTATCTAAAATAAGAATTTTACTCAAATTTTTTAACACATACAACAGCCATAAGGCAAGCAGGTGACACGAAGTAGCTAAGTTTGCAAATTTTAAATACGTAATAAAGAAGAGTCAAGAATAAACAGAATATCGTACAAAAGAGAATAAGGAAAACCAACACAATCCCAAATATCTTTATCACTTCCTAGTTTTGGCTCTCAGGACTCTGGGTTCAGCCTGACCCAACTCCAGGGCCGCAACAGCGCAGCCGCTCAGCCCCATGATCTATAACCTCCCTTCTTCAATTCCTGGGTCATCTGATTCCAGGAAGGCTTTGTGTTCCTCCACATAGGCCGTAGCCTCCATAATTGTACTGATTTTTTCGTAATGCCCTCCCGGAAAATCATCAATCCTCTGGCATCAGCCATCTGAAGCCCACTCCTTCTGGTACAATTTGCTTGACAAAAATAATATTTCTTTCTTTTTCACGCACCTGTCTGGGAATCTGCCTCAGAATGGCTATCTCCTGCCCCTGTAAATCAGTGCCCCACTCCTATGTTTTCTAAGAATTTCATCTCGCCTCTTCTCACAAATTTGACATGAACCTCTCTGGGAACTGCATGCGTGCGTGCATATTGCGAATTAACTCTATAAACTCGATCCACATCCCAATTCATGAAATCAACACCTCTCCCAAGAAATTCTCCCAACAATTTAGTCACAACATCTCTCAAGTCTTCTTGGTCCACTTCTTCCAAATTTTGAAACCTAAGGAAATAAGACATTTTATCCATCTGTAGTCCAAGCACAGCAATGCCTGTCGCCTCCTCTCTTTTCTGCACTGCCCGCATCTCACCCTCCAAACCTTCCACTTTCTGCTTGTTTTCTGCTGAAACTTGTTGAGTATCCTTTAAATCCTTTTGGATAGTCACAATTTCTGCTCTTATTTCATCCAATTTCTTGTCCATATTAGATAACTTTTCCAAAATTCTCTCCATCTCTCCAGCAGTTGGTCTCTGACCTTTGCCATTAAAAAAAAAATACAAAATCCTCAGGCAGGCACAGTATCCTTGTAATTTCCTCCGATCCACCAGGGGCACTCACAGGAGCAACGAGTCCAGAGTACAGTTAGTCAACCAGGAAGTCAAGGGAAGTGATGTCATCAAAATTCTCATAGTGAAGGCGAAGCTGGACGCCACCACTGTTCCCCAGAAGGAGGGGGCCTCAAACCTTCCCTCCTAAATTTCTCCATCACCTCTTCTCCAGAGCTCCACAAACCGGTAATCTTCTTATTTTAAGTTCTCCTCTCCAGAATAACTCGTGCTCCTTCCAACCGCAGGGGAGAAAACCCCCGACCGGAGCACTCCACCACGCCACCGATATTCCTTCCCTTCTCCTCCTCAATTCTTCTCCGTGCCCTGTTCACCACCAGGCTGCTGCAGTTATAAATCCAAAGCCCCGGTGTCACCGGGCACAGCGGCCCAGGCGACGACCAAAATAATGGCCGCGGCCTGTGGCCTCCGAACCCCGCCGGGCCTAGGACGCGCCAGCATCGGTCCCCACAGTCCTGTATGTCGGCTGGGAGGCCCCTGGCGAGCCGTCCGTGCGGCAGGTGTCCTTTTCGGAACACCTGGCCCCTGAGGGCCTCGGCGGCGGCCGGATTCGGGCGCTGGAGGCAGGAGAAGCCTTCCAGACGTCCGTTGCCGCTGGATACCGGAAGTCGTCTCCATCTACCTGGAGAAATTTTGAAGCGGGTTGTATAAAGCTTTAATGTGAGGAAATTCAATGAATGTGATGACAACTGATGTCTCTGAATTATTTGGAAGATTGTAGAAATGCTGTATGCAGACATGATTGATGATGATTGAATGACATCAAGTCATTTTCAACTTTGCAATGACACAGATAGCTTTTCTTCACCACGATCTGCCCCTAAGTTGGTCCTCCAGTGCTTCCAATAATGCACTCATCACTACTGTAACAGAATCTATTCACCTTGCTGTTAGTCATTTTCTGCTTGTCTTTCCTTCCAGCTTTCTGATTTTTACAGCCTTTTCTAGAGAGGTAGGTCTTTGTCTATGACTGGAGCAGGCTAATTTGATCCTCACTTGTGCCAGGGGTGAAAGCCAGCAGGTTGTGACAGGTTCCAGAGAATCGGTAGCAGAAATTTTTAGTAGTTCAGAGAACCAGCAAATGCCACCTGGCCCCAGAGTGGTGGAATGATTTTGCAATATCCTTCCTCCAGGAGTAGAGAGGAATGGGATTTTGCAGTATCCTTTGATGCCCACCAAGCCATGCCACTCCCACCAAACCACGCCCACAGAACCGGTAGCAAAAAAAAATTGGATTTCACCACTGCTTGTGACTTGAATGAAAACTCTGGGTTTAATTGTTTGAAGATCCATTGGTTTCTTCTTTTGGCTGTCCAAAGTACCATATCCTCAGGAGACTTCTCCAAGACGAAAATTCAAAACTTTTCTTATCTTGCTTCTTTAAAGTCCAGCTCTTGCTTCCATGACAGGAAATACCATTTTTAGGTATAGTGAAGTTCAACTAATACCCCCATGGCTCATGTGATATAGAGATTAAGACGATGGGCTAGGAGAGGGAAGAATCAGGCTGTAGTCCATTTTCAGTGATGGTAGCTTTTTGGGTGCCTTGGGCCACTTACTCTCAGCACAACCTAACCCACATTGTTGTTGTAAAGGAAAATTGTTGGGGGCGGGGGATAATATTATTTATTTAGTTGATTTGTAGAGCCACCTATCTCAAGAAGTGGCTCTAGGTGGCATACATCATAACATGTAAAAACAAATTAAAAACAATTAAAATAATTTAAACAATAGCATCAATACAAATAAAGATATATAATTACCAAATAGAACTATTGTAATGGATGTTAATACAGTCAAGGAGTGGGCTCTTAACACAACTGAGTCTTCATGGCCTTATGAAAGGCCAATAGGGCCACATTCATCCTGAGGCCTAAAAATACTAGAGAGCAGGGACTATGGTAAAGACTATAAATGCTGTCATAAATGAAAGCTGGAATTTAAATCAAATAAATATGTACTATAGAATCTGTTAGATTCGGGCAATAACGAGGCAGGAGACCAGGATAGTGACAACAGCTCTTTACTATATGGTGAACCCAGCAATCCGGGCTGGGAAAAACCTCTCCTTATATACAGTTTAGCCGGTGGCTTCAACCAATCAACAACGTGCTTTTTTCCCGCCAAAACTTTTAAAGATACATTACACTCCTTCCCTCCCAGAAAACACTTTACCAATATTTACATAAATTGTACATCTTATTTTTCAACGTAATCACGCAGGTAGACTGGGCGTCTCCTGACTCTTTCAGACCTGCGCAATTCATTCTCTGGGAGTGAGTCGAGCTGACCGGAGGGACTGTTTGTTCCTCTCAGCTCCTCCTCTAGGCCATCCGGCCCTGGATTATTTGCAGAGTCGTCCCTGCTGTCTTTAGGAGGAACCTGTTGGTGTCGCTGGACCTCCTGGAACTCAGATAAGTCCGTTTGCCCCGGGTTTGAGTCAGCTGTGGATTCAAACATTGATAGTCAGGGCCTGTTTCGTCTGATTCTGATTTACCGGTTATGCGCTTCTTATTTGGTCTATGTGGCGCTTCCATACCCGCCATCCTCTATCTCTACTAGATATGATTTTGGTCCTGTTATTTCTAGGATTTTTCCTGCTAACCAGGTCGGGCCTCGCTGTAGTTGTGTGCCCACACTAGGTCGCCTGTTGCCATCCTCTTGTTTTACCGTGTGCCCCTTTGTAACCGCCTGGTGTAGTTTGGGTTTAAACGGTCTAGTGGGCACCTAAGCTTCCGACCCATTAATAGCTCTGCCGGCTGCGGCCAGTTGTTACACAGGGGTTCTGTGTTGGACTGCTAGGAATGTATCGATTTTGTTTGCCAATCGCCTGGCCTGATTCTGGACAATGCTTCCTTTGCGCTCCGAACGAAACGCTCTGCAAGGCCGTCGTCGCAGGGTGGAAAGGCGCCGAGAGGACATGCCGGATGCCCTCCTCTGCCAAGTACCCTCAAACTGGGTTGCCGTGAATTGCGGGCCGTTATCGGAGACTAGAGTGTCGGGCAACCCGTGGGTTACAAATAGGTGCCGTAGGACTGAGATCACAGCCTCGGCTGTCATGGATCTCATGAGAATGATTTCCAGCCATTTGGAGTAGGCATCGACTACTACCAGAAAGGTTTGGCCATGGAAGGGGCCGGCAAAATCGATATGGATCCTAGACCAAGGGCCCTGGGGTCTCTCCCAGTCCCGAATCGGGGCCGTTGGGGGTAGCGGTCTGGACTCCTGGCAGGCCTGGCATTTCCCTACCCTTTCAGCAATTTCCGTGTCCATTAAGGGCCACCACACATAGCTTCTCGCTAAACCCTTCATTCTCACGATCCCTGTGGCCTTCGTGAAGGAGCCCCAATACCTTTTCCCTCAATTTCTCTGGGATCACCACTTGATCCCCCCATAGCAGACACCCCCCTTGAGCTGAGAGTTCCCCACGTTTTTTTACAAACTCTTTAAAATGCTCGCCCGGTGCAGCGGGCCAACCTCTTTGTACCCAACCAATTACAGTCCTTATCGTAATGTCCTTGTACGAAGCCCGAGCCACCTCTTTGGATGTGACTGGGCCAGAGTCCAAAGAGTCAATTAGCAGAACTGGTGTCCCCGGAGTGGGGTCTTCGATAGTCTCTGGTAACGGGCATCTGCTCAGGGCGTCTGCATGCCCTAATTCCTTCCCTGGCCGGTGTAGTAGTTTGTAAGAATACGCTGCCAGGAAGATAGTCCATCGGGTCAGTCTGGGCGAAAGTGCCACGGGCGTTGGGCGGTCGCCTGCCAACAGTCCTAGCAAAGGTCTATGGTCCGTGATGATTTCGAAATCACGACCAAATACATATTCATGGAATTTCTTTACTCCTGAGACTATAGCCAAGGCTTCCTTATCAAGCTGGCTATAATTCCTTTCAGTTGATGACATGGTTCGGGAGTAGTATGCAATAGGGGCTTCTGTGCCATTTGGCAACCTGTGGCTGAGCACAGCCCCCACCCCATAGGGAGATGCATCGCAGCTTAACACTAATGGCAGCGTGCCATTGTATTGATAAGGAGGCTATCACCGATAGGAGATTCTTTACCCTTCGAATGCCCTAGCTTCCGCCTTTCCCCAAGACCATGCAGCCGCCTTTGCTAGTAATTTATGCAGCGGCTCGGCTACTGTTGCCTTATTCTTAAGAATACCGCGAGAAGTTGACCAGACCTAAGAATGCCTGTAACTCCGCTTTGTTCTTTGGAACCGGGCCTTCCTGATGGCCCGCACTTGCTTTCAGTGGGTGAATCCTTCCTGTCTATCCGTAGCCCAGGAATTCCACAGATTCAACCCCGATCTGGCATTTGTTCAGTTTAACTGTGAGACCGCAGACCGGAAAATGCCCAAAACTTTTCGCAGCCTTACCCCTAATTCCTCTAGATTCTCAGCGGATACCAGTACATCGTCAAAGTATGGTACCACCCTGGTAGTCCCTGCAATAGCCGCCCATTAGGTTCTGAAATAACCCTGGAGCCACACTAACCCCAAACTGTAACCGGGTACACTTAAAAGCCCTCTGTGAGTCACAATTGTCTGCGCTCGCTGTGCTGCTATCTACGGGCAGCTGTTGATAGGCTTGGGCCAAGTCTAGCTTGGCAAAACTTGCCCTTGCCCCATTGAGTGCAGTAAGTGCTGTACCACCGGACGGGTAAGACTTTGCAACGTTGTTGCTGTTAGTCAGCGCAACCGGACCGACCCGTCCGGTTTGACTGGGGTGACTATAGGGTCTCCCACTTAGCATGGTCAACTGGCACTAGAATTCCTGGTTTACTAGCTTGTCCAGTTCCCGGTCAATCCTGGGCTTTAGGGCTAACGGGACCCTCCTAGCCTTTAGACGGATAGGGCAACTTGGGGTCTAAATTAAAAGAAATAGGGGTCCCTGTACTTGCCCAGGCAGTCTCTGAAAACGCCCCAAATTCTTTTCATGAGTGCGTCTTTGAGGTTGACTTTGTTTCTGAAGATTCCAGTCACCCCATGCCCAATGCTCGAACCAGTCCAGTCCCAACAAGCTTGGCAGGGTCCCATCGACTATGGTGATGGGCAGAGTTTTCTTGTATTGTCCATACCGACGTGGACGGACGTTACCTCGAACAGGGATGCGATTCCCTTGGTAGTCTTGTACCTTTAATTTCTGTGTTTTCAGCTTGCGCTTATGATGGCGGGTAAGGCTTTCACGAGTGTCCCAGGACATGATCGTGATCGCTGAGCCGTGTCCACCTCCAATCGGCACGGCACCCCTCAATCTTTGCTTTGTAAAGATTTTTTCTAGGCGTGTTGATGCGTGACCCACTCACGACAGTCTGATTCAACTTCGCGCTTTTTGAACTGACCAATCACGGGCTGCTTCGCCGCTCCCGCGCTCTGGTTGGTCAGTTTGAATTTTGGCGGAAGGTTGGGGTGCTCGACAGACCTGTGCTAGGTGCCCTTCCTTCGCACCGACAAGTCGCATCCTTAAATTTGCATTGTTGTCGTTGGTGTTGCCTCCGCAACTCGCGCAGTCACTGCGGTCTTCTTTCTCCGCCTCCCGTGTGGAAGACCTTCCTCCTCACCGTCCGATTCGCCTGGACCTTTCATTGTGGACCGGGGTTGATTTCGCACCAGCCTGGTGCTGCTTTTGTAGGGTTTCCGCCGCTTGGGTAGACATCTCGTGAGCCCTGGCTTCGCCCAAGGCGTTTGCCAGCGTTAGGTTGCTTTTAGACAGCAGCCCGCAAACGGATGTCCCTGACCCCGCTGGATGAGTTGCTCCAGCAATGCCTCATCCAAGTCTCGTACTGCAATGTTTTGAGGCTTTCCTCAGGGCGCCATGTATGCGCTGATGGACTCGCCTCTGCTGTCTGCGCCCCGAATTCAACCGCTGCACATACTTGGCATTGGTGCATAATGGGCTTTCAATAAAGTCTGCAGAGTTTGCCACGGTACCGACTGTACCGGCGTTGGCTCAGCCAGGATTCTGCGTGTGTCGAAAACTTCTGGACCGCAGTGGCTCAGGAAATACGCTTCCTGTTGTCTGAAACTCCTTGAAGTTAGTTCGCCTCAGGAAACACTCAAACGAGCCATGTATGACCCCATTTTTCCTTAGCTGGGTCGAATGGCGCTGGCGGTGTGTAGCCGGACATCGCTGCTTTCCGCCTTGTTTGCTGGGTTGGCGCCTTCCTGGTGAGTTCAGCTCTTTTCCTGGCGCCTTAGCCTCGAGATCCCACCTTCGCCGCCAGTGTTAGAGCATCCACAACTTCTGGAGGCACAGGTAAATTGTTCTAATTATCAGGAAATTTCTCCTTAGTTCTATGTTGTATCTCTTCTTGACTAGTTTCCATCCAATGCTTCTTATCCTGCCTTCAGGTGCTTTGGTGAATAGGTTAACCCCCTCTTCTTTGTGACAGTCCCTCAGATATTGGAACTCTGCTATCATCACACACACACACACACACCTTCTTTTAATTAAACTAGACAGACCCAATTTTGGCAACCATTCTTCACATGTTTTGGCCTCCACAAAATTTAACATCCACCTCATTTCTATGCTCCAGTGAGCAATCATTACCTAAAAAAAATAATATGATTAGAGGTGATAAAAATGTACTCCCCTGGAAAAAAATTAGCTGAAAAGCAGCATTTTATCTCCCATAAACATATTCCTGAAAATGAAGAAAAAGTTATACTGAAGGGTAAGCATATTGATAGGTGTAAATTAACAACGTTGATAATCCTAGAGCAAAAAAAAATAATATGGATTTTGGAACATCATTTACCTGGAGAAATTTTGAAGCGGGTTGTATAAAGCTTTAATGTGAGGAAATTCAATGCATGTGATGACAACTGATGTCTCTGAATTATTTGGAAGATTGTAGAAATGCTGTATGCAGACATGACTGATGATGATTGAATGACATCAAGTCATTTTCAACTTTGCAATGACACAGATAGCTTTTCTTCACCACGATCTGCCCCTAAATTGGCCCTCCAGTGCTTCCAATAATGCACTCATCACTACTGTAACAGAATCTATTCACCTTGCTGTTAGTCATTTTCTGCTTGTCTTTCCTTCCATCTTTCTGATTTTTACAGCCTTTTTCTAGAGACATAGGTCTTTGTCTACGACTGGAGCAGGCTAATTTGATCCTCACTTGTGCCCAGGGGTGAAAGCCAGCAGGTTGTGACAGGTTCCAGAGAATCGGTAGCAGAAATTTTTAGTAGTTCAGAGAACCAGCAAATGTCACCTGGCCCCAGAGTGGGGTGGGAATGGAGATTTTGCAATATCCTTCCTCCAGGAGTAGAGAGGGAATAG
This sequence comes from Ahaetulla prasina, assembly GCF_028640845.1. Lineage (NCBI taxonomy): Eukaryota > Metazoa > Chordata > Lepidosauria > Squamata > Colubridae > Ahaetulla > Ahaetulla prasina. Next base: position 214,658,654 of record NC_080541.1, read on the forward strand.
GGATTTTGCAGTATCCTTCCCCTGCCATGCCCACCAAGCCATGCCACTCCCACCAAACCACGCCCACAGAACCTGTAGCAAAAAAAAATTGGATTTCACCACTGCTTGTGACTTGAATGAAAACTCTGGGTTTAATTGTTTGAAGATCCATTGGTTTCTTCTTTTGGCTGTCCAAAGTACCATATCCTCAGGAGACTTCTCCAAGACCAAAATTCAAAACTTTTCTTATCTTGCTTCTTCAAAGTCCAGCTCTTGCTTCCATGACAGGAAATACCATTTTTAGGTATAGTGAAGTTCAACTAATACCCCCATGGCTCATGTGATATAGAGATTAAGACGATGGGCTAGGAGAGGGAAGAATCAGGTTGTAGTCCATTTTCAGTGATGGTAGCTTTTTGGGTGCCTTGGGCCACTTACTCTCAGCACAACCTAACCCACATTGTTGTTGTAAAGGAAAATTGTTGGGGGCGGGGGATAATATTATTTATTTAGTTGATTTGTAGAGCCACCTATCTCAAGAAGTGGCTGTAGGTGGCGTACATCATAACATGTAAAAACAAATTAAAAACAATTAAAATAATTTAAACAATAGCATCAATACAAATAAAGATATATAATTACCAAATAGAACTATTATAATGGATGTTAATACAGTCAAGGAGTGGGCTCTTAACACAACTGAGTCTTCATGGCCTTATGAAAGGCCAATAGGGCCACATTCATCCTGAGGCCTAAAAATACTAGAGAGCAGGGACTATGGTAAAGACTATAAATGCTGCCATAAGCTTCTGAATGAAAGCTGGAATTTAAATCAAATAAATATGTACTATAGAATCCACCTGAAGCTCCCAACTTAGGTAATTGAAAATTTGAACCTGGTCTTCATCCATTAATCCAGCCTTAACTTTTAATTCTCTGTAGGTTGCAAGATACAAGTCTAAATGTCTTGAACCCACTTTCTTAGAAGAGGCTTCACAGGGTTATCAAGGCTCTATTGATGATCAGGTGAGAACTTTCAGATCCAACCGTGATAGCCAGGAAGAAAGAGCCCTAACTTTGTAAACTCAACCATGATCACGGTGGAAATGTTCAATGCCCATGGATAAACATAGTGGGGTTTTTTTGTTTTTTGTTTTGGCCTGGGGACCTCAACTTCTACAGTGGAGGGGACTAAGACAATTTTTGAGGGATTGAAAAAAGGCTGCCATTAACCTTCCTACCTTTATTTCACCAGTTTTTACCTTAAAAACATATTGCTATTTGGTTATTTCATTTAAAGAATGAAATTTAGCTATTTATTAATGTTTTGTTGTATTTTGTTTAATGCGATGGGCCTGCCAGAATCCTGTGGGATTGGGGAAGGTTATATAAGCACTGGAAAATGAACAATTACTTTCCTAGAATCAAACAAAATCTGAGTAACATTGTAATGTCTTTCACAATCCATTACAAATCAATATTTTTTTGATGGCTCACCTCTGATAAGGTTTACATTAGAATTTACATTAGAATTTTAACATGATTTACCAGCTTTCAACATAAATTGAAAGAGAGGTGGGTGGTCAAGAAATATGAAATATAAATAAATAAGTAAATATCTAAATGTCTTTGGAGTAGTTTCATATTTAAACAGGCACCAGAGAAGTAGCAGTAAAATTAATATAATATAATATAATAACAGAGTTGGAAGGGACCTTGGAGGCCTTCTAGTCCAACCCCCTGCCCAGGCAGGAAACCCTACACCATCTCAGTCAGATGGTTATCCAACATTTTCTTAAAAATTTCCAGTGTTGGAGCATTCACAACTTCTGCAGGCAAGTCGTTCCACTTATTAATTGTTCTAACTGTCAGGAAGAATAATTAGTGTTGGGGAGCAGAGAAAAGCCAGCATTAATAAAGGAACCACTTTTTCACTATTAAAGCGCCCATCTGGTCAATGTCCAATTCAGGTTCAGATGTCTTGTAACTGTTTCTGTCTGTCTTGGTGACTCCTACACGCTAAGGTCCTGGATATAAGTCAATTCCAAATGATTCTGAAAAGAATCCCACATTGTTGTGGTCCATCATCAGCCTACGGAGCTGGCAACAGAGTCGGACAGCGATGAGGCTGAGGTGAGGCCAGGGCCATCGGGAAGTGAAGTGCGGACTCCAGAGCCTCCAGAGACTGATAGTAGTGAGGCAGAGGAACAGGAGGAGCCTGCTCCTTATTCACACATGAGAATAGCTGCCAGAAGGCAAGAGCAGCTCAAGCAGAGAGGACAACTTGGGAGTAGGGCCAAGAAATGATTGGCCCCTCCCATAAGGCTTAAAATAGACCAGCAGCGGCATTTGAGCTTTGCCAGAAAACAAGGCTGTAGCTGCGTCTTCTGCTTCGTCTTCTGCTTCATCTACGTCTTTGTTTTTGTGGCTTCTGGACATTTGCCAGGAAGGGCCTTCGACAGTTTGCCTAATTGGACCAAGGTTTGCAAGATAACTGAGGAATTTGTGTTGGGAGGCATTTGTTTTACTTTCAGTTGAACAACTCTGGGAATGAAGTAATTCCCAGCTATTTGAATAAAGTTTGTTTGTTTTTCCACGGACTAAGTTTATTACTACCTACTTGGGCCTGGGTCACAACACACGTTTAGGTTTGCTTTGCTTCATTCATATCTCAAAGATGTCTTTCTGTTTTCTTGGAATTTAAGGGCAACTATAAATTAACCTTAAATAGAGACAAACGTATCTCACGTACATACTGCCAGATTTCTGAAATTGTAAATGATTACTGATTAAGGGTTTTTGCACTTCCATACCACACCTCCTACTACGCCCCCATCAGGGGTATATTCTATTTACCTTTACTACTGGTTTGCATTGGGACCATGGGTGCGTGCTTCTGCGCATGCGCAGAAGCTTCCTGACGACATCTGGGTTGGTGGGCGGAGCTTCCCGCCAGTTTTACTACCGGTTCTTGTGAACTGGGGGCAACCCACCACTGGCCCCCATCCCCAACAAATCTTACATGACCTGGTAGTTTGCAGCAAAAATGAAACTTTAATCAACTGGTAATGATTAAGTGCAATTACGTTGAATAGATATCAAATTCATTTTCATGTTCAGCTTTGTTCTGCATAAGATAAACACTGTTTCCTGGGAATTATGGTTTCTAATTTCAGACTATGAATATATTGAAAAGGAATGGGGAAACTGTAATTATTTCTGTCACTAAAGTGCAACAACTATGTGGGAAAGGTTTTCCTGGCTGCTCCTTTTGAACGGCATTGAACTCTGGATTATTAATATATTATTGTGCTTCGTTTATTTTTCACAAAGGCAGGTATACATGTTGAAAAGCATGTTTTAAATGATCTAGAATTTAAACCCTTTTCTAAAAAAGTGTTAGCGTCCATCCAGGGTGGGTAGAACATATTGCTTCTTACCTGCTTAGATTGGCATTATACATTTTTGGACAATTGAAATATATGGAGAACTTGGTTCAACTACTAAAATATCAGTAATTGATTGTATATAGGTATGTATGCATTTAGTTATTTAAATATTTTTGTTCCCACTCTTCTTGTAAAATAGAACTCTGGGTGGCTCCCAACAATAATAAAATTGCAAACAAGACAAAATAACAAAACAAAAACAACCCTAGTGCTTAATACATTATTTTCATCAATTCATCTAGGTCCTCCCCAAATTCCAACCTTACTATCTCAATGTTTGGGGAATGTACCACCCTATAGCAACTTGCTTTATGTTAGCTATTTTCAGATGCATTGGACTATTATCCTTGCCCTGGTCAATGTTATAACTACTGCAGTTACTGTGTTATTCAGGCCAGGTATGTTTGCAAACCAATATTATTTAGAAACTCAATTCCACATTTAGGAACTAAATAGCAGCACAGAAGACCTCACCCCTTTCCTAAGAGGTCTGTAAGGGATATGCATAAGAGCACAAGCGTGCCTACCGTTCCTGTCCTATTGTTTCCTTTCGTTACATCCAATTAATATAGTTATTACATAATCATACTTATATAATTATTTCATGCTTATGCTTATATATACTGTGTGACAAAATAAAATAAATAAATAAATAAGCTTCTCAGGTTCAACACCACTAGATTCATTGCTTTCTTGAAGCCAAGAATCTAGACGGAAGACCTGCTGAGTGCAGAAGCCAAGTCTGAAATGTGTTTCTTGGTTTTTTTCTTCCATCCATTTAAGTCAATGGAATTTTGGTTGTTTGATGCTTAGGTGGTTGAGCCACCTATGCGAATGGGGAGCAATTCTTCCAAGTTAAATTCCAGGAGGAAAAAAATACGAATAAATGGACTTCGAAAGTGCAGGTGGAAGGACAGGTTCAAGGGAGGTTCAGAATTTAAACTTGGTACTATGTCTTCCTTCAAAGGGAGCCAGATTAAGAACATTTGGATATGCTTGAATTGAAGGAATGTAGTGAATTTGTGAAACTGTTTCAAATTCATGTTATGTTATTAAATAAATCAATTTGTTCCTTGGTTTCTACGCTAACCAAAGGTCTCTACCTTCTCCACATTCTACCCAGTTATGCAGCCTTACAGACTAAAGGAATTTCTACACTAATAAAGGGGATTAGCGATGGTGGCAGCAGAAGAAAGAATAATAATTTTTTTAAAAAATCAACAGGCCATTTTACTTTCAACTTCAAAAGTTGGGGACAATCTAATCAAACAATTTAGTCCGAGTGAAAAAAATATTACTTTCTATATTGCTATCTTCAGCCGTTGCTTTGAGAAGGCTGTGTTAGAATGACAACTTTGTGAATGGTGTTTATGATAAATCATGGGTGGACTATTGTTGGTGTCTGAAGTAAGACCCAGAACTTCTTTTTCTTCTTCTCCAGAAACACTTTTTCTCCAGAAACACTTCTTCTCCAGAAACACTATACTACTAATCAGAGCTTACAAAACATTTGCTAGACCAATTGTTGAATACAGCTCGTCTGTCTGGAACCCACATCTCATTTCTGACATATTGAGCGTGTCCAGAAATATTTTACAAGAAGAGTTCTCCACTCCTCTGATTACAACAAAATACCTTATGCCACCAGACTTGAAATCCTGGGTTTAGAAAACTTAGAACTCCGCCGCCTCCGACATGACCTGAGTTTAACTCACAGAATCATCTATTACAATGTCCTTCCTGTTGAAAACTATTGCAGCTTCAATCACAACAATACAAGAGCAAACAATAGATTTAAACTTAACTGCTCCAATCTTGATTGCAGAAAATATGACTTCAGTAACAGAGTTGTTAATGCTTGGAATACACTACCTGACTCTGTGGTCTCTTCTCAAAGTCCCCAAAGCTTCAATCAAAAACTGTCTACAAGGGGCGTGCATAAGAGCACCAGCGTGCCCACTGTTCCTGTCCTATTGTTGCTTCATGCTTATGCTTATGTATGCTGTTATGACAAATAAAATAAAAAATAAAATAAAAATAAAAAAAAATAAAAACCTTGTGCTGCCAGGTGTGGGCACCATTCTCCTTGGCAGGGTGCTTAGCACTACAAAGAGGTGTGATCTACCTTGCTTAGCAAATAAACACAAAATGGTTTAGGAGGCGCCACTAGGAAATAATGGGCTGAGGCAACTGGTAAAATGAAGGGTTTTTCCCCTATCTCTCAACTCCACCCTAGTGGAGCCGTCAGACTTCTGAATGCAACGTAACACCACAATCAGGTTTAATATGATAGACTTGCAGGGCCAGCATAACATGCAACACGTTTATACTAGTGTAATATAATATAATGTTATATACATATATGTATATGGGAATGTGTGCTAGTTATTACTTATTTGGGTTAGGGATTTTTTCTCTTTTATTTACTGAGTTATTGAGATGTATTCAGTGGTGGGATTCAGCCAGTTCGCACCACTTCGGGAGAACCGGTTGTTAACTTTCTGAGCAGTTTGGCAAACTGGTTGTTGGAAGAAATCATTAGGGCAGAGAACCAGTTGTTAAATTATGTGAATCCCACCACTGGATGTATTCTGTGTTTTCGGGGGATGTGTGTGCACCAAGGGAGGCTCATTCAATCTCATTTTACACATGTTGTGCATTGACAATAAAGGTTTGATTTGATTTGATACTGTGATTGGAGTGAAAGTCTTTAAAATTTAAATAAGTAATTCATCTCTGAAGATAAAATCAACATAAACATCAAGAATTACCTATGTTATACACTGAAAATAGCAGATATAAATTCCAGTAAAGAATACACAAACTATCTTTCCAACATATGGTGTTCAAAATAGCCTGGTGCTTAGAGTCGCTCTGAGCTGGGAGCAAATATTCCCACTTTCTTTCTATGTAATATTCTATCCGAAATTTGGACAAGGCAGCTGGTGCACTGGAGAAAGAAACTGGGACTGAATTATATGAAGATACAGATTAGTAATGGATGAGTTCAGATCTAAATGTTTCACTCGCTGTTCCCAAACTTTCAAAAATCTGTTCTGCTTTAGCTACATTGGACTAAAAATACTAACATCTATGGCTGTATCTGGTTTTCTCTTATAGCTGCTTAGAATCCACAATTGAACTTGCCTTTGATATATGGTGTGTGTGTGTGTGTGTGTGTGTGTGTGTGTCTGGTTTACTTCTATCAGCCTGTGAAGGTTTTAGTTGGATTACATGTATTGCTTATTGTGGTCAAATAGCTGTATCCTCCTTATCTTGAGTAATCCAGATTTTATCCAAGCAATTGAATGAATTGATTGCATCTGTCTTGCCTTAAATCTTCTGAATAGATTTATTCTTTTTTATAGAAGCAGTGAAGGCAATTTACAAAAGAGAGGGAACCCTGTGTTATTTCCCTCATTGGCAAAAACATTCTACTTAGTTCAATATATAAAATCATTCCCAGTTTTATCTAAAGAATGACACAAGATATTTTAAACAACATTCAAAACAAAGTGTTTTTCAATAGAATTATTTATTATGTGACATTCAACAGTAATGTGTACTGTAAGTGTAATGAGATGTTATTGTTTATAATTAAGATCAACCACCAACAGAAGCAGTCAAGAAATACACTGCAGACTAGCACCCAATACAACAGCCATGAAGGCCTTGGAAAAGCTACTCAAACGCTGTGCTGTATTTACGCTTACAAAGATCAGAACTGTGGGAGCCATCTTTGTAACAGTGCATAGGAGCAAAAGTCAGTATATGATATTGACAGTTTTGAGCTTGGAACTGGAGAAGACCCAACTCTCTGGAAAAGGCTGCAATGATGCCAAAGATGAAGGAAAGGGGAGAAGTTGACTGCAGCAACATGGATAAACTGTTACAGTGGCAATGAACACACCACTGGAAGACATGAAAAACCCGTTTAGGAATAGAGCATATTGGGAGAAAATCTATTTTATGCGGTTGCTAGGAGTCAAAAAATGACTCCATGGCACATCATCAATAAACTAAAAAAAAAAAAAGTTTAGTCTTGCATGGATAAGTACCAGAGAACTAAATTACTACTGATAAATAGTATGGAACAGGGGTCTCCAACCTTGGCAACTTTAAGCCTGGCGGACTTCAACTCCCAGAATTCTGGGAGTTGAAGTCCGCCAGGCTTAAAGTTGCCAAGGTTGGAGACCCCTGGTGTGGAAGAACTATCTGCTCACTATGCCTTTTTTTTGTAAAAAAAAATGCTTTTTTTTCTGTAGAAACCCCCCCAAAAAGCTGTTCCCAATGATTTGCTAATTCCTAAACCGGTTTTACTTTTACTTACTTTGTTTTTTCCCTTACTTTCAAATTTTTACTTCTGATCTTGCTTTAAACCAAAGCAAACCAACAACAAGTGGCTGTAGTGGATTCCTCAGGTGGGAAGGCGGAGTAAAAAGAAGCCGAGTAACTTAATATTTCCTTAAACCGTAGCTGATGTCAAGGCAATCCGGCAAAAAGCCGGGGTGGGGTTACGCACGATCCTTCAGCCCTGCGAACAGCGTTTGCGCTCTCTCTCTCTCTCTCTCTCTCCCGCCCACTCTTTAGCAGGTGGCCAGTTGATAATTTCAGCGCATCTTCGTTGACTCTCCAGTCTTGCGCGCTGCCCCGGAGTATCCGCCAGCCTCTCTCGGAGGAGAAGGCGGTAGGGGATAGTCCTCATCGGCCTCCCAGGCTCCGTTAAGAGACCGGCGGGAGTCTCAGCAGCCAGCCAAAGCCATCGAACGGTACCACGATGCTGGCTTCGCCCCGGCGCAAGTGGGGCTCTGTCGCCGCGCGTTTCCTTCTGGCGGTATGGAAGGGGAAGGGATGGGGGAGGCGGGGAAGGCACCGGGGACCAGATCCTGATGCCGGTGCCTCGTGATTGACAGTTTGCCCGCCGCAGCCGGTTGTGTTCTGGACAGCAACCAGTCAATGGTTCCCTTGTGGGACACGCGAGTCTCTGGACTGAGAACCTCCTTTTCCAGGCAAAGTCTCAGCTAGCTGCAGGTGGCTTCTCTTCTTTCACTTTGTGCGTCGTTGACCTTGACAACCTGGGATGAGAGTCTAGAGATTCTCAGTCATCCAGGTCGTGGTTGTCCCAAAGGTGCTTTTTCAGGAGGCAACTGGCCTTCCTTAGACTTTTAGTTTTACAATTTGGGATGAACAGCCTTTGAATGGTTGTGGGAGTAGGAACGGATTTCCAGAGGAAAAAAATTCCAGACTACAGGAACCAGGAGCACTACTCAGGTGACCCTGAGGACACAGATAAACCTCCAAGTGCTTCTATGACTCTCTAAAAGGATGCAGATGATCAGCTGTCTGCAAGGAATATAAATCTTCCCATTCTTCACTATCCTCTCAGAGCTGAAGAAGCTCCTTAGATGAGAAGCAAAATGTCTTCAAAAGAAAAAACAAGAAAGGCCAGTTGCCTCTTGAAAAAGCACCTTTGGGACTGGAATTAGAGTGTTTGATGTGGTCCTTTTCCAGTTGCTGTTTCTAGCTTTATATTTATTTTTCTGATTATTGAATTTAGTTTGCACTTTATTTCACAGAGATCAAAGCTGGCAAATTTGGGCGATGCGATGATGCTCAGAATAGGATTTGGAGTCTTCTTTTTGCAGCAGAATCTTCTTGAAAAATTTATTTGTTTATTTATTTGTTTATTTCTTTTTGTCTTTTTTAATATATTATATATTATAATATATAAAAATATAAAAATATATAAATATATAAAAAATATAAATATATAAAATATATTTTAAAATATTTATATATTATATATATATATATTAAAATATATTTTATATTTTATAAATAAATATATAAATTTATATATTTTATATATAAATAAATTTTATATATAAATATATAAAAATATAAATATATAAAAAGAATATATATTATATTCTTTTTGTTTTTTTATATATTATACAAATTATTATACAAATTATTATATTATACAAATTAGGGCACTTTGTGATGGTCAATCATGCAAAATCAGCCAGATTAACAATTGTAAACTGATACTATAGGTGGAAAAATGGATAAGAATAACGAAGTTCTTATGATGTCAGAGTTCATAAATGTTGACCACAATTTATACCACTAGGACTTTTGAAGTGGAACTAGAGTAGAAGTTTACCTAGCTTTGTGTGGCTTGCTGGGTGGTGCAGATCTTGACCTTAATCCATAATCTGATAGTTTCATGAAATCTTGGATTAGAAATAGTCCTCAATTTACAGCCATTTGTTTAGTGACTGTTCAGAGTTACAATGGTACTGAAAGAAGAGATTTACAACCAATACTCACACTTACGAGGTGAGTATAAGCCGAGGTGGCGCAGTGGTTAGAGTGCAGTACTGCAGGCTACTTTAGCTGACTGCTAGCTGCAGTTAGGCAGTTCAAATCTCACTGGCTCAAGGTTGACTCAGCCTTCCATCCTTCCAAGGTGGGTAAAATTAGGACCTAGATTGTTGGGGGCAATAGGCTGACTCTGTAAACCACTTAGAGAAGGCTGTAAAAGCATTGTGAAGTGATATATTAGTCTTAAGTGCTATTGCTGCTATTACACCTGTTGTAGCATCCTAATGGCCATGTGATCAAAATTCAGGAACTTGGCAACCGGCCTGGTTACAGGATCTGGGGATCATGTCACCATCATTTGTGACCTTCCCAGCCAGCTTCCAATAAGCAAGCCAGATTTGCTTAATGACTATGTGATTCACTTAACAATTGCAGTGATTTTCTTAACAACCGTGACAAAAGAGGTTGTAAAAATCAGCCACAACTCACTTAACAACTGACTGGCTTAACAGCCGAAATTCTGGTCCCAATTGTGATTGTAAGTTAAGGACTACCTGAACTGATCGCTTTTTGGTGGTCACTAGCTAGGGAATGATGGGAGTTGCAATAAAAGGCGCCAGAGAATAAATATTAATACATTACTCAATTCTCGCTTCCTATTTTATGGCAAGGTATACATCACTTAACACCTGCTTTACTTAGCAGTGGAAATTGTAATCCCATTGTGGCCATAAATTGAGAGCTACCTGTAGGATTAAAGGAAATAAAAAAGTACATACAAGATGACACCTGAAGTAAAAATGTCAGAAGGGTCATCCTACAATAGAATAGAATAACAGAGTTGGAAGGGACCTTGGAGGTCTTCTAGTCCAACACCCTGCTTAGGCAGGAAGACCTATACCATTTCAGACAAATGGTTGTCCAATCTCTTCTTAAAAATCTCTAGTGTTGGAGCATTCACATCTTCTGGATGCAAGCTGTTCACTGATGAATTATTCTAACTGTCAGGAAATTTCTCCTTAGTTCTAAGTTGCTTCTCTCCTTGATGAGTTTCCATCCATTGTGTCTTGTCCTACCCTCAGATGCTTTGGAGAATAGCTTGATTCCCTCTTCTTTGTGGCAACCTATGAGATATTGGAATACTGCTACCATGTCACTCCTAGTCCTTCTTTTCATTAAACAAGACATATCCAATTCCTGCAAACGTTCTTCACACGTTTTAGCCTCCAGTCCCCTAATCATCTTTACTGCTCTTCTCTGCACTCTTTCTAGACTCTCAACATCTTTTTTACATCATAAAATAATAAAGGGTGATAAAACCAGAACAAAAGAGAAAGAAATTAAGATAATTATTAACTGATTAAATGAGTAAAACAAACTAAAAAGAAAGTGTTTTTATATTCTCATTTTTATGTTGGTCACCTCAAGTCAACATACATAGTCAATGTTTCCATCTCCTATTTTCCCCATAAGAAACATCCTGTGAGGTGAGTTGGGTTGAGGGAAAATAATTGTCCCATTACCCAGTGGCTTTCTTGCTTAAGGGAGACTTAAAACTCACAGCACCATAGTCACTGAATCAAACTGGTTCTTGTTTTAAGGATTGTGGGCTTCACTTATGAATAGGTATTTAACAAATGTCCTCGGTATACTATACTGTACTGTACTGTACTGTACAGAGCAGTACAGCACAGCACAATACAATACAATACAATTCAATGACAACTGATACTTTTATAAAATTGTGGACTAATGATCACTTCTCAGTCACTACTGGCTAGGGGATGATGGGGGTTGCAGTCCAAAGTGTCTGAAAATACAGGTAGTCCTCGATTTACAACAATTCATTTAGTGCCTGTTCAAGGGCCGGTTTAGCTCAGGCTGGTAAGGCCTGTTATTAAGAACACAAAGCCTGCAATTACTGCAGGTTCGAGCCCGGCCCAAGGTTGACTCAGCCTTCCATCCTTTATAAGGTAGGTAAAATGAGGACCCAGATTGTTGGGGGGGCAATAAGTTGACTTTGTAAAAATATACAAATAGAATGAGACTATTGCCTTATACACTGTAAGCCGCCCTGAGTCTTCGGAGAAGGGCGGGGTATAAATGCTACCGAATACCTCTCACCGACCCGTGCGCTCTCATAGAGAGGGACTCCTCAGGGTGCTGTCAGCGAGGCAATGTCGTCTGGCGGCGCCCAGGGGAAGGGCCTTCTCTGTGGGGGCTCCCGCCCTCTGGAATGAACTACCCCCAGGACTTCGTCAGCTTCCGGACCTTCGGACCTTCTGCCGCGAGCTTAAAACATACTTATTTAATTGCGCAGGACTGAGCTAGATTTTAATTTACGGTTTTTAAATTGGGTTTTATTTTTATATTTTAATTTAGGCTTTTAGAATAAGTTTTTTAACTGTTTTTAGATTGTATTTACCTGTTTTTTAAATGCCTGTAAACCGCCCTGAGACCTTTGGGAGATAGGGCGGTATATAAATTTAAACAATAAATAAATAAAATAAATAAATGTAAACAAAACAAAACAAAAAAAGTTACAATGGCATTGAAAAAAGTGAGTTATGACTTTTTTTCCACGCTTAACGACCGTTACAGCATTCCCATGGTCACATGATCAAAATTCAAATGCCGTGTTCATATTTATGGCAGTTGCAGTGTCCTGGGGTCATTTGTTGATTTTTTGTGACTTTCTGGCAAGCAAAGTCAACCGGGAAGCCAGGTGCACTCAGCCACTGTGCTACTAACTTAACAATTGCAACGATTCGCTTAACAACAGAGGCAAGAAAAGTCGTAAAATAAGACAAAATTAACAATTAACAAATGTTTCATTTAGCAACATCAATGTTGGGCTCAATTGTGGAGGCAAGTCGAGGATTATCTGTAAAGATGGATGCAGTGCTGAACTTCTCACTTTCTGTTTGATAGCAAGGCATATATTTAAGGTAGCGCAGTGATTAGAATGCAGTATTGTAGGCTAATTCTGCTGACTGCTGATTGCCAGCAGTTTGACAGTTTGATTCCACTGGCTAAGGTTGACTCAACCCTCCATCCTTCTTTTTTTTTTGTTCAAAAAAGTTTTATTTTGACATTCTTATCCAATAACATATCCAATAACATATTTAATGTACCATCATATACAATTAATCGGATCTGCCCGGTCACCACCCCCTTCCTTTTCCTTTTACTCTCCTTCTCTAGCTTCTTCTACTTTCCATCCATCCTCCCCCTCTCTTATCTACATCCTCTCCTCTTTCCTCCCTACTCCTTTCTTCTCCCTCTTCCCCTCTTCCTTCCTTTCCTCCTCCTCCTCTTCTCTTTCCTCCTTCTCTCTTCTACTTCCTTCTTACCCATCATTCTAAAGTGGTAGCCAGGCAGATCCGATCTTACATTAATTATACATCTTCAATCATCTTTGTACATTAACTATCAATCCATTTTCTGCCCCCTCCAGCTCCCTTCCCCTTCCTCCCCCCACCCCCCAGGACTTCCGAGAACCGAATACAGGGTATAAAACTAACAACAAGAATTAAAATCTAGCACAAATCATAATCCATAGTCATTCCTTAAAACCTCCACTCCCCTTCCAAAGACAAAGAAGATACTTTTCTTCCAATCCATTATATATCAGACCATTCCACTCCTAGAGTTCTCAGAAGTTTCCGATTGAGTTAGTGTTTATTCTTGAATAAAATACATAGTTTTTAATATCCAACCTTCATCAATCAATATCAAAACAACGTTCCATCTTCCAATATTCACCAAGGGTTCTTCTAAAATGTCTTTCTTCCCTAAACAGTCTCTCAAAAATAGTTCATATTTCCAACTTAGTTCTTTGCTCAGGTAGAGGGAGTGGAACCAGAAGATTTTGAAGTTTATATTGAAAAAATTTATCGTGTTAATTCTTGGTGGGCAAGGCAGAAGTGCTTACCGAGAGATGTGGTTATTTATTTTACAAATAAGAGGATTAGGTATGGAATTTTGCGAGCATTTTATAAAAATAAATTTCAAATATTAGGACAAGATATAATAATGATGAAGGAAATTCCTCCTAAAATGTTAAGAAAGAAAAGAATTTGCCTTTCTGGTGGATGAGCTTAAGAAACATCAGATATATTTTAGATGGGAGGTTCCAGCTGGTTTAACACTGAATTATAAAGGAAGAAAGTATTTTCTCAATACAATTTGTAAAGCACGAGATTTTTATACTAATGTATTAAAGATTGGGAATTCTTTGTTAACAGATGTTAAGTTGAATGGTGAATAGATGGTCGAAAATGTGTAAGACAGAAGAAGGGGAGGGAGAATGTTTAACTTTATTATATATGATTATGGTTAATTTTTGTAAATGATTTATTGTGGATATAAATGTGTAATTTTAGGGGTATTATTTGATATATTTAAGGTATAAAGGAATAGGAAGATGGAATATTGTTTAATTTTGGAGGATAGATAGTAAAATTTAGGAATCTGGATTAAATATTATATTTAAGAGATGGATGTAATGTTAATTAGAATGTAATTGTTATAATAGATATATTTTGGATAAGTTATAGGTGTAATTTTAATAATGTTATTTGATATAAGTAAGGTAAAGTGAAGATTTTAACTACTATAATTGATACTTTGGATATTTGTAATATTATTTGTTGTATATATAAATGTTAAAGATGTGAAAAGATGGACTATTGCTTACCCTTGAAGGTTGGACAGAAAAATTAATGAAACCCTCCATCCTTCTGAGGTCCATAAAACGAGAATCCAGATTGCTGGGGGCAATAGGCTGACTCTGTAAACTGCTTAGAGAGAGCTGTAAAATACTACGAAGCGGTATAAAAGTCAAAGAGCTATTGCTATTGCTATATATTTGATTTTCATAGTGGGGCCTATGATCTATGTATCAGTAATTTGACTTACGGAATAACAGAGTTGGAAGGATCTTGGAGCGGTTCTAGTCCAATACCCTATTCAAGCAGGAAACCCTATATCATTTCAGACAAATGGTTGTCTAATCTTTTCTTTAAAACCTCCAGTGTTGGAACACCCACAACTTCTGGAGGCAAGTCATTCCATTGGCTGATTATTCTGACTGTTAGGAAATTTCTCCTTAATTCCAGCTTGCTTCTTTCTTTGATTAGTTTCCATCCACTGTTTCTTGCCTTGCCTTCTGGTGTTTTGGAAGATAAGTTGACCCCCCCCTTTCTTTATGGCAGACATTGGAACACTGTTATCAGGTCATCCTGAGTCCTTATCATTAAACTAAAATCTAGTTATACTTCTTTAGAACAATATACATTTCTAAATCAGTTTTCCTCAGAAGGCCCCATTATGAATTCCTGACATAAACAATGTCTTGGCATGTCCTTGTATTCATAATCAGATAAAGTTTCTCCTACATTTCCCACTTTTGAGTCACCAAGGATAGGTTAAGTATTCATAATATGCATGCGCAAATAACATTAGAAATGGTTTTGTTTCCTCCCTCTGAGCGATAAATAGGTCTGAAGATCAATCTGTTATTTTTGCGTACATTTTTTAATTAAAGTTTTTTTTTTTACAAACATATCAAATCAATGCGGGAACAGTGTGGCACCTGGGTGTCATACATTGTAATACAAATAAACCTAGTAGAATTAATCATAGTTATTACATTCAGTCAACTTATATATTTCCAATAATGATACACATTTATATTAAGTTGCAATCTGTCATAGTGCAATCATTCCATATTTTCTCTTATTACTTTTATTTTATTATATAAAGGTGTATAACTAATATTCCCCCTTCTCTTATTTCTATCTCTTATTCTAACGTTGAATCATGTCACTCTTTATTAAAAGACTTTTCCTTTCTATCCTACCTAACTTCTAGTCATGTTACCTACCTAAAAAAAAAAAAAGAAAGAAAAAGAAAATGAGAAACAAATCAGAAGAACAAAAAAGAGAAACTATTTATCCATCGTTTCTTGCCTGCTTCAATACTTTAATTGCTATGCTTTTTTTGACTTGCCTCCCAATTTCCTCTCTTAGATCTTTACCTCTATCTGCATCTACTTCTTGCCTGTTCAGTCTAGGTATTTCTCCTACCTCTGCCCTCTTCCACTGCCTAGGTTCCAAAATTTCTGCCCAGGCCCCTATCTCCCTTTTAAACCACCTTCCAAGTCTCTTACCTATGTTATTTTTGCTTAAGTTCTAGTACCTGCAAGGTTTCATATTATTCTACCTAAGAATGGGTATTTTTGTCATTTTTTCAGTGCGTTGATTTTTGTTGCCTCCAAGATAACTTGCAACTAAGAATTGAGATCTTTAGGTAGTGTTCTCTGATCCTGTGTAGGAACCATGTTGCTCCCATACAGAAGAATCGTAATTTATGAAACACACACACATACAAAAACAAGTTGGCAACAATCTTCACTTTTAAAAATAATACCCTGTGAACACCCCTGATGGAGCCCTAGAATTAATATCACTTGAAATAACTTTTTCTCCATGAATTTATCCAGTTTCAAAGTCAATGTTATCCAAACACTGTTTCTGGAAGATCAATGAATATGAGAAGAGTGGGTTGAAACTGTCTTATGTTTCTTCTAATTGTGCCATTGCTTGTTTTGATAGCTATTTTTGGGCATTTTTATTTTACAATATTTTATTTATATCATTGATAGATTTTGTATAGTTTTGTATAGTTTTATCTTTTTAATATTGCAAGCCATTCAGATTTACCCTAAATAAAATTTAAAAGCAAGCAAGCAAGCAAACAAACAAACAAGTATTTTTCCCCCCTGGCTATTTAATTTAATCTGAATTTGGTTTTCCAGGATCCTGTGTCCAGAACACTGTCATGAAGATCAACCTAGCATTCTTTATGCTGCATAATTTCTTGAAATCTGGTTAGGGTTTTCTCAAAAATGGAACTGGGGTGCATAACCATCAGTCATGTTCAATTGAAGGCCGGAGTGGAGATTTCCCTACAACTTCATAAAGCTAAGCATGGGCCCGAATGGTAGGAATAGGTTGTAAAAAATGCTTTTAAAAGGTAAAAAAAGGCTCTGATGATCACAGCTGATCATCCACCCTGCATGCAAAACAGACAAAAGTCACTTTTTCAATGCTGTTCTAAATTTGAAAGGTCACTAACTGAATAGAATAGAATAGAATAGAATTTTATTGGCCAAGTGTGATTGGACACACAAGGAATTTGTCTTTGGTGCATATACTCTCAGTATACATAAAATAAAAGAAAAAAAATACCTTCATCAAACGTGCAACATTTACAACACAAATGATGGTCATAGGTTGCAATTTAACCCTTAATGATAGCAACAAAAAGTTACAGTCATACAGTCATAAGTGGAAAGAGATTGGTGATGAAAACGATGAGAAGATTAATAGTAGTGTAGATTTAGTAAATAGTTTGACAGTGTTGAGGGAATTATTTGTTTAGCAGAGTGATGGCCTTCGGGAAAAAACTGTTCTTGTGTCTAGTTGTTCTGGTGTGCAATGCTCTATAGCGTCGTTTTGATGGTAGGAGTTGAAACAGTTTATGTCCAGGATGTGAGGGATCTGTAAATATTTTCACAGCCCTCTTCTTGATTCGTGCAGTATACAGGTCTTCAATGGAAGGCTGGTTGGTAGCAATTATTTTTTCTGCAATTCTAATGATCCTCTGAAGTCTATGTCTGTCTTGTTGGGTTGCAGAACCAAACCAGATAGTTATAGAGGTGCAAATGAAAGACTCAATAATTCCTCTGTAGAACTGGATCAGTAGCTCCTTGGGCAGTTTGAGCTTTCTGAGTTGGCACAAAAAGAATAGTCTTTGTTGTCCTTTTTTGATGATGTTTTTGATGTTAACTGTCCATTGTAAGTCGAGGATTACCTGTAGATCCTCTGGTATCATAACCAAGGAGACCAACTCTTCCTTTACCTCTTCTTGCCCACGTCTTTATTTCCATCATAAATGAATATAAAACAACATCAATAAGAATTATAGCTATTTCAATAATATCCATGAAACAGATCTATGAAACAATAAATGTTTCATAAATTTAAAAATACCTAAAAGCTAACATTACCAACATAATACTGTAATACGAGAATACTGATTTCTTTATACGTTCTTCATATTAAAACAGAGACTTTAAACAAGAAATGAAAATATTCCTTTACATCACCAGCTCAACTAAGAGCAGGGAGATTTGCTCTTCTTATGTTTGGATTGATTATACAGCATAAAGGTAATGTCTGAACTGAGCAATGGCACAATTAGATGTGACCATTATTGTATTATGTATCAGTGAGCTCAGTTTTTGCAAACTTTATCAAGAAGTTGCCGTTAAGTGATTTTACATTCTTTCTTGGGATATGACAGATGCTTGGATTAAGGTGCAGGAAGTTTGTCATGCAGTTTTGTGTGTCTGTTTCTGTTTGGCATGATGAAATCTTGCATTCCTAAGGTTTGAAATGTGCCATAGCAGTTCATTTCATCATTTGGTATCAACCTAGGATTTCTCTCGTATAAACAACCATTCCTTTCCAAAACTCAGAAAAAAGAACATTGTAGAGTGCATCTAAGGTAGAGGGCGTACTCCATGGCCTTAATGGAGAGAACAGTTTTTCCTTGACTGAGTTTGAAAATGCTGAGCAGGTTAGTACTTGCATGAAAAATACCAGGAAAATTAAAAATAAAATAAAAATGAGAGCCAGTTTAGTGTTGTGGTTAAGTTGCTAGCCTAAAAACCAGAAGTATTCTGGTCCGGCCTTAGGCATGAAAGCCAGCTGGGTGACCTTGGGCCATTCCAGCCAGCCCACCTCATAGGATTGTTAGAGGGAAAATAGGTGGAATGGGAATTAGGTGTGTTCACTAATTTGAGTTATTTATATAAATAATAAATCTAAAAAAAATCTAAGGGTATACTAGGCCTAGTAGGAAATTGACATATTGGAAGAAGGCTGTGGGAAACCACTTCCATAACGTAGCCAAATGAATGAAGGAGTGAATGGAATGAAACCAGTGGTGGGTTTCAAATTTTTTTACTACTGGTTCTGTGGGTATGACTTGGTGGGCATGACATGGCTTGGTGGGCATGGCTTGGTGGGCATGGCAAGGGAAAGATACTGTAAAATCTCCATTCCCACCCCAATCCAGGGGAAGATTACTGCAAAATCCCCATTTCCTCCTGATCATCTGGGACTTGGGAGGCAGAGAATGGATGGGGGTGGGGTGGAACCAGTCAGAATTTTTACTATCAGTTCTACAAACTACTCAAAATTTCCGCTACCGGTTCTCCAGAACTGGTCAGAACCTGCTGAAACCCACCTCTGAATGAAACGTTATAGCGATAGCACTTAGACTTATATACTGGGCCTTGGTGGCGCAGTGGTTAGAATGCAGTACTGCAGGCTACTGCTGCTGACCCCTGGCTGCCAGCTGCCTGCAATTTGGCAGTTTGAATCTTACCAGGCTCAAGGTTGACTCAGCTTTCCATCCTCCCAAACCCAGATTGTTGGGGGCAATGTGCTGACTCTGTAAACTGCTTAGAGAGGGCTGTAAAAACACTGTGAAGTGGTATTTAATTCTAAGTGCTATTGCTATACTGCTTCATAGTGCTTTTACAGCTTCTCTTTAAATGGTTTACAGAGTCAGCATTTTAGACCCCAAAAAATCTGGCTCCTCATTTTACTGACCTCAGAAGGATGGAAGACTGAGTCAACTTTAAACCCGGTGGGATTCAAACTGCCAAACTGCTGGTAATCGGCAGTTAGCAGAAGTAGCTAGCAATATTACATTCTAAATACTACCCCGCCAGAGCTTTTATACTGTGTAACATGGACCAGAGGGAAGCACTAACTCAAGAGAAACTTTAGTTTTTGTTTCACAAAAAATTCAGTGGTGAGAACCCACATTTATTGCCATTAATTTTATGTTAAATGGCTAAGAATTGCTTATCCATGTTTTTTTTTTTTTCAAAATTTCATTTTCCATCCAAGAAAATCTGAGCTGCATACTTGTGCCTTGAGAAGAAGGCTAAGATAGCCAATGATCTGGTTAGCCAGTTTGACTTTAGGCCTCAGATGGGAAAGATGGGGCTGGTTTGGTACAAGACAGGAGGCATGTTCAATGTCACACTGATGAACAAAAGTCCTTTGTTAAATATCGGACATTAATACAATTGAGCAAGTCCAGAGATATTTCACGAGAAGAGTCCTCCACTCCTCAGCTTGCAACAGAATACCTTATGCCACCAGGCTTGAAATTTTGGGCTTAGACAATTTAGAACTACTCCGCCTTCAGTCTGACCTAAGTGTAGTACATAAAATTATCTGCTATCTGTCAATGACTACTTCAGCTTCAACCACAACAATACACGAGTGCACAATAGATACAAACTTAAGGTAAACCGCTCCAAACGCAATTGCAGAAAATACGACTTCAGCAACAAAGTGGTCAATGCCTGGAATGCAGTACCTGACTCTGTGGTTTCATCCCCAAACCCCCATAACTTTAACCTTAGACTATCTACTGTTGACTTCACCCCATTCTTAAGAGGTCTGTAAGGGGCGTGCATAAGCACACCAACATGCCTACCGTCCCTGTCCTAATGTCTCCTTTTATTCATATCCATTTCATGTAATCATAATCATGTTTATACTTATATCTGTAATCTTATATATGCTTGACAAAATAAATAAATAAATAAAATATGTAAATCCCAATTCATATCGGTTTTCAGCCATAAGCATAGAAACATGGAGTTGTGTTTAGAAAGTCTGAGAGGGTACATAGAGTCTCAGTTAAGTGCCTTTCCAGAAAGCTTTCACCTAGGAGAAAATTCTTTTGTTGGGAGATAAATGTAATTTCATGGAGTAAGTTATCACCACTGTTTTAGTTGGGTGGTGGTCCCCTATTCTGTTCCTTGGACTTTCAGAAAACATAACGTATGGAATTGTGGTAGGATTCTTGTCTCCTTAAATTATTAGATCTGGCAGGTGGTACAGTACTTAAACGACTAAGCCACAATGACCCCGTCTATTTACAAAAACGATTTAAATCATTTCCTTACTAGTGGCTTACATTTTATTCTATTTTAGAATCCTCAGTAATGGTGATAGGCTTTATAAAATGTCAACAATGGTTGGCTGTTGCGTGAAGTTTTTATAATGGGAAAGTAACTGAAGGAGAATATACCCCAATTGGCAATTGGGAAAAACATTCTATGGGAAGTAGAAATGTACCATACATTTTTCATAATATGTCTACCAAAATATATTCAATTACTATTATTAGCCATTTTTTTCCATTGGAATGGGTGCCGAATAACCTTTCCTTAATTGTGTGGTGTCTTTCTTTCTTAGTAATGTTTTCGAAACATGTAGATAAGTGGTTCAAGACCTGATTTAGAAATACAAGATCAACAGTGTAGTAATACAACAAGTTAAACAAGCTTATTGTGCTCAGTTAGACAGAGTTCGTTGCTAATTGACAATTACATTGTAGTTTATATAATCCTTTTAAGAAATGTACAGTCCTAACTAAGCCTTTCTTGCCAAGGGAGATTGTTGGGGGACTGATGCAGAACAGGAAAAGCTGGTAATGTGAACAGACCTGACACTACTTGCTAAGATCATAGAAACACAATATATGTCACAAAGATTGAGGAGGAAGTAAAGAAATGACTTTTGTTCTTATTCACGGTTGAGAAAACCAGGAGCCCAGTCCTTTAAACATCATTTCTGCTTTGAGTTTTCAAACCAACAATTAAGTAATCAATGATTCTAATGATTCAGGTCTGTTTTCTTTTTCTCAACAAACAAGATACCATCTCTGTTGTGTCATGTTTTAAGTCCTTTTGGGTAATACAATAGTTG
This sequence comes from Ahaetulla prasina, assembly GCF_028640845.1. Classification (NCBI taxonomy): domain Eukaryota; kingdom Metazoa; phylum Chordata; class Lepidosauria; order Squamata; family Colubridae; genus Ahaetulla; species Ahaetulla prasina. The sequence continues at coordinate 214,680,276 of NC_080541.1, forward strand.
ATGATAGGTCATTTCTAAAACAATTTCTTTTCCTGTGAAGTGCTGAAGGCATTACATTTACAAGGAAGTTGACTATCAATGTATACTGCATTTGAGTTTAGGGAAATAGAATGAATCACCATGTTTTTTCTATCTTCTACCTCTTTCCCCTTCTTATCGCCTCCTATGCATTCATTTGATGGTAGCATAACATGCAGTATTTCATAGTACAGATTAAAACCAACCATATCCCTGTAATGAGGATTTTAAGCCAAAGCTTGAAAGCATTCAAGCATGCATCATGGTTACTAGACATGGTGAAGATCGTTAGTAGAGGTTAGTAGACATGGTGAAGGTTAAAGATTTCCCCTCAAGTCAACCTTGAGTCCAACTCAAGATTGACTCAGCCTTCCATCCTTCTGAGGTGGTTAAAATGACGATGCAGATTATTGGGAGCCATATGCTGACTCTGTAAACCACTTAGAGAGGACTGTAAAGTATTGTGAAGTGCTGTATATGTCTAAGTACAATTGCTATTGCTATTGGGGCTATAGGTTGGACTGGGAATTCTGAAAGACATCCTTGCAATCAAATGAGCTCCATAATACTGCCAAGCAGTGGTGGGTTTCAAATTTTTTTACTACCAGTTCTGTGGGCGTGGCTTGGTGGGCATGGCATGGCTTGATGGGCGTGGCTTGATGGGCATGGCAGGGGAAGGATACTATAAAATCTCCATTGCCTCCCCAATACAGGGGAAGGTTACTGCAAAACCCCCATTTCCTCCCAATCAGCTGGGACTTGGGAGGCAGAGAATAGATGGGGCGGGGCCAATCAGCATTTTTACTACCGATTCTCTGAACTACTCAAAATTTCTGCTACCAGCTCTCCAGAACTGGTCAGAACCTGCTGAAACCCACCTCTGCTGCCAAGCTTACTATATGGTTATATAATCTCTAGGAGTTCAATTCAACTCAAGAGTGGTTTTTATATCTTTATTAAATGAATATTTAATCAAATATTTACAAGGAAGTTGAATATCAATTTATACTGCATTTGAGTTTAGGCAACTGTGGGTTACAGGTTTGTGGTTGAATTCTCATGTAATATTTAGCCAGGAGTTTTAGTCTTCATTTAAACAGCATGGTGCTAAATGATACTATAATTTGCGCCTTTTTGTTTTACTATGTGTGCAAGCTGTATTATGTTTAACTTTATATGATGATGATGAGTTACTAGAACTGTTCCAACAAATTACAGTTAAAATATTGTGGGTTGATTCGGTAAGGAGACTCAATTGAAGAGAGAAATAGACACACTTGTGGTGTAGTGTTATGTATGGACTTGACTTGTTTATTTTCTTACAATAGGTCTTGATGTTACACCCACTTTTGCAATAGTAGCATTTTTACCTTAGTTTTTTTTTCTGTCCATTAAGGTTCTTGCCATCCATTACTTCCATTATACTCTGGGCAATGACATCATTGTAAATAAGGATCAACCCAAGAGAAGCAAGCAGGTAGGTACACTATTAAATTCTTCTGTGAAGCACATTGGAAACATTTCTGCAGGTTTGCAGGCAGAATATCTCCCATCCTTACCTGGTGATGTTGAGGACCTATCCTGCAACCTTCTTTCTGAGATCCAGACAGAATAGAATAGAATAGAATGGAATGGAATGGAATGGAACGGAACGGAACAGAATGGAACGGAACAGAGGAGAGGAGAGGAGAGGAGAGGAGAGGAGAGGAGAAGGGAAGGGAAGGGAAGGGAAGGGAAGAAAAGAGAAGAGAAGAGAAGAGAATTCTTTATTGGCTAAGTGTGATTGGACACACAAGGAATTTGTCTCTGGTGCATAAGCTCTTGTAAGTTTACATGTAAACAAGTGATAAATCACAGTCATAATCATAAAATAGAATAATCATAAATCATAAGATACAACAGTCAGTGATAGTCATAGAATACTGAATAAAAGCAATCAACATAAATCATAAGATACAAACAACCAAGTTATAAAGTCATATGATGCTGAAGGAATAGGTAATGGGAAAGATGAGAAGGATAATTGTAATATATGGTTTAACATCTCAGAGTATAAGAGAGTGTTGTGGGAATTAGTTGTTTAGCAGAGTGGTGGCATGAGGAAAAAACCTGTCCTTGTGTATACTTGTTTTGGTGTGCTATGCCCTATATAGTATCGTCTTGAGGGAAGAAGTTGAAACAGTTTATGTCCAGGATGTAAGGGGTCTGTAGATATTTTCACAGCCCTTTTTCTGGCTCGTGCAGTATGCAGATCCTCAATGAAAGGTAGGCTGGTTGCAATTGTTTTTATCTGAAGTCCTAACTATCTGTTGTGGTTCCAGCCCCCGAACCTGGCCCCATGCCCGAAAGTGACTCCGAGAGTGAGGGGGAAGGACCGGTAAGGCTTACCTCAGAAGCACCAATTCCTTTGGCCCGGCTCCAGGAGCCAGAACCAGCCCAGTTGGAGGACGTAATGAGACTTACATCCCCTCATTCCTCCCTTCCTCAGGCTACGCCTTCAGACACAGCTGATAATCATACTAATCAAACCTGGATACCTGATAATCATACTAATCAAACCTGGATCGACCCGCGCTTCAGAAGATTAGAGAGGCGGTGTCATCAAAGGGAAGGACATATAAGGAGCTTTGAGACTGCTCTCAGTTCCACGGGAAGCAAATTAGCTGAACAGTGTCGAAGTGAGCTGAAGTCTTAATCCGTTTGAACTTTTTGGCAGGCAGCTGCATTTTCTTGGCCAGGACTGATAGGAGCCGTGAACCCACTGGCTGTAGGCCAGCTCGTTACTCCAGAGTGAGGATGGAGACAGAACACTATCTCTTGAAGTCTGTGTCTGTCTTATTTTGGTTGCTGTGCCAAATCAGACAGTTATAGAAGTACAAATGACAGACTCAATAATTCCTCTGTAGAAGTGGATCACTAGATGGCTTTCAGAATGCTTCAGAACATAATGTGAAGATCTCCTGCTCAGTGTTTGTTTGTAGAGGACATGTCACAAGAGATGGATATCATATAACTGAATCCTTTCCTTCATAGGATTGGGATCCTTCCAGTAGTTTGCGTCCATTGCGTCGCACAAAACGGAGATGGGTGATTACTACCCTTGAACTTGAAGAAGAAGGCAAAGGCCCCTTCCCCAAATTGATTGGAGAGGTAAAAACGAAAACGCTGACTTTTTAGCATTACCAATGTTTTTTTTCTCTGCTATTGAGCATTGCTGATAGTGAGGCCAAAGTAAATAAGCAGCAAATAAAGGCACATAGGAATTTATGACTAGGTCCCACAGGTGGGATCTATTATCTCCAGCATATTTGTGGACATTTTCTTCATGACCATCAGGCTCATCTGATTTATTCACTTATTTTCCAATATTTTCAATTAAAAAAAATAAACCAAAAGGTAACAAGCTGCAAAGCAAAAAGCCAGTTTGAAGTATAATCTCGATTGCAAAAAATATTTCTGTGTCCTATAGGTGCCCGGAGGTGGTAGTAATGGTAGTAGTAGGTCATATTAATAATAACAATAATGATTTTTAACTAGAAGAGTTAAGAATACATAGAAATCCTACCTAATATTTCCAATCTGTTTTGTTTGTAGCTCTTCAATAAAGCATCCCAAAATACATCCATAAAATATTCAATTAGTGGACCTGGTGTGGATGAATTTCCAGAATATGGATTGTTTTCTATTGAAGATGATGCCAACGGCCATGTATATGTGCATCGTTCTATAGACCGAGAGAGGACACCCTCTTTTCCAGTACTTATGTATTTTATAGCATTTTTCATCTGCTTCAGTCTTGAAGAACTCTGAACAAAATCCTTCGGTTAATTGGGGAACAAAAAAACCATTCCAAAGAAAACCAATCTCAGCTAATGCAACTTTCTGGAAGGAGTCACACATACCTCTGGATGAATGATGGGTCTATAGCAGGGGTCTCCAACCTTCTCAACTTTAAGCCTGGCGGATTTCAACTTCCTGGGGAATTCTGTGAGTTGAAGTCCTCCAGGCTTAAAGTTGAGAAGGTTGGAGACTCCTGGTCTATAGAATGGGAACTATTATTGGGAAGTCTTGCTAGTTTGCTCATAGCTTTCTATATCTTGTTCCAATATATGTGGCATGTGGGGAGGGTATTCTCAGAAGGCCTTTGTATGATGACTGTTCAGGATAGGCAGATTTTGTTTTGTCAGCGTATTGCCTGATGTAACCCAGCATCGCATTAAGTGAGGCTTTAAAGGTAGGGATCAACATGATTTGGGCCTAGAAATTTATTAATAACCATGCAGCAACTTTAAGAATTAATCTTCTGCATTGAAATGGATAGCCAGCACTTTAGCCACTGTGTAGCAGCGCCTGTACCAATTGTGTTAGAATACTAGTCCAATTCACTAATTACTATGGCATGAGTTAGTGTTGCCAGATCAATTTGGGCTAAGTAGGGCCAGAGGATTGTAGAGGCTTAACACAGATTTTTAAAAGCCTAAGGGAGAAAAAAAAACCCCTATAAATTTCTCCTCTGAATTCAACAACATTTGACAAGTCAAGGCCATACCCGCATATATGGCTCCCCTTCATTTGAACTGTTTAGTATGGCTCCCAGTGATCCAAAGCTTGTCTGTTTTTATTATCAACAAAAATAATTTTTGCTTTGTCTTATCACTTTTAACCTAGTTTTTTTGTTGTTGACTATCTACTATTTAGATACGTTTTGATGTTCACGACAGAATGACTGGTGCAATAGTAGACAATTCCTTGTTCTTCAATATTCAGATTAAGGATATAAATGACAATGCCCCTGAATTTCTCCAAAAGGAATTTAACATTAATATGAAAGAAAATCATGACAAAAGTGAGTATCCTTAAAAATCTGGGAAGTATCAGGCAAAACTGGATTCACTGTTTTCACTTTTATATAGATTTTACATGTTTTTGTTTTCTTGGCTATGTTAGGATCTAAATATGGTACATAACAAAATCTGTGGAGACGTCTCGCAATATACATAAATAAATACATTCACCCCCACATACATTACATATACCCGTGATGGCCTCTGGTGGTGGTTCGGAAGGCCTGTTTTCTCTTTCACCTGGCTCCAGAGCCTCTCTAAGAGTCTGGGGAGGGCAAAAATGGCCTCTCCCCCCGGAGGTCCTCTAGAGACCGAAAACGGCCCATTTGTCAACTTTCTGTGGGACCAGAAGGCCCATTTTTTGCTGTCCCCAGTCTCCAGGGCCACTCTAGGAGTCTGGGGAGTGCAAAAATGGCCTTCCCCAGCCCCCGGAGGACCTCTGGAGGCCGAAAATGGCTTGTTTGCCAACTTCCGCCCCCACCTCCTGGCATACGATGGCAAAAAGGTTAGCCATCACTGACACTGTTTCACTATTTTTTAAGACTAAACCCAGCCCTGTATTATGTCATGCCACTGCCCTGAGAGAAGGCTGAACAAAGTTTTCCCGTTTTTTTCCCCACCTTGGTTCATCTCGCCTCACTTCACCTCACCTGACCTTATCTCAATTTGAACCTCTCCTCTCCTCTCTTCCACTCCCATCATTTCCCTTCTCCTCCTCACTCCACTCTACTCCAGTTTGAAAGGAGACCTTGGAAGAGGAATTCTACTGTTCTGTATTGTCCATTGTACAAACCATATGGTTTCTTGAACCTTTCTTGCTGCTTCAATCATTTTTTTAAAAAAAACTTTCCAGGATTGTTTCACTATCATGATGAAATCTATATTTCTCCTTTTTCATTAGAATAGAATAGAATAGAATTTTTATTGGCCAAGTGTGATTGGACACACAAGGAATTTGTCTTGGTGCATATGCTCTCAATGTACATAAAAGAAAAGATACCTTCATCAAGGTACAACATTTACAACACAATTGATATATCAATATAAATCATAAGGATTGCCAGCAACAAAGTTATATAGTCATACAGTCATAAGTGGAAAGAGACTGGTGATGGGAACTATGAAACGATTAATAGTAGTGCAGATTCAGTAAATAGTCTGACAGTGTTGAGGGAATTATTTGTTTAGCAGAGTGATGGCCTTCAGGAAAAAACTGTTCTTGTGTCTAGTTGTTCTGGTGTGCAGTGCTCTATAGCGTTGTTTAGAGGGTAGGAGTTGAAACAGTTTATGTCCAGGATGCGAGGGATCTGTAAATATTTTCACGGCCCTCTTCTTGATTCGTGCAGTATACAGGTCCTCAATGGAAGGCAGGTTGGTAGCAATTATTTTTTAATAACTTAAATTATTTTAATTATTTTAAATTATTTTAAGTAGTAAGCAATTACCACTTACAAATGCAACAACAATATATGATCAGCATTGACAGCCTCACAGGGAATATGCAGTTGAATGCATCATTTCATGATGCATTCAACTGAGGACCCAGATTGTTGGGGGGGCAATAAGTTGACTTTGTAAAAATATACAAATAGAATGAGACTATTGCCTTATACACTGTAAGCCGCCCTGAGTCTTCGGAGAAGGGTGGGGTATAAATGTAAACAAAAAAAAAAAATTTAGGTGCATGCTTCAAGATACATCTAATTTATTTCCTGATTTAACAAGGAGACATAACCAAGTTCCTTTCTGCAATCAACTACGTATCTGTTTTAGTACTAAATCTGAGATAGTTACTCATCTATGTCCATCTTGTGCAACGTATCATCCATGGAGAGCCGAATTGAATAACCTCTTTGATAGAAAAATATTCATATTGCCACCAACAAACAACAATGTACTTTTTAGTAAGTGTTCAGTACACTTGTTTCCTATGTTCCTACACTATGTAAGTAAGTGTTCCTACACTATGTTTCCAGGAAAATAGCTGAAATGGCTAACACTGTTTCTGTTGGTATCAAATGCCACTAGAATTAGTTGGAATTTTCATACTCTAAATTTACCATCTTCAATTATTGTACCTTACTCCCATTCTTTTCCCCCCCTTAAAGTTATTAATTAAATAAATGGATTATAATTACTTTTATTGTATATTGTATAGGGACCCTTGGTCCATATATTTTAAGGTTTTTTTCTGTAATAAAGCCCATCTATTCGTCCTTGCAGACCTATCTAAAGATGGGGGAAAGGAGATTAGTGTTTATTTTCCTCACATCATATCCTTGTCTATTAAGATCTAAGATTAGATGATTGTATAGTAGGGACACGGTGGCTCAGGGGCTAGAACATTGAGCTTGTTAATCGAAAGGTTGGCAGCTCAGCGGTTCGAATCCCTAGTGCTGCCGTATAATGAGGTGAGCTCCCATTACTTGAGACTCTAGAAAGAGTGCAGAGAAGAGCGACGAAGATGATTAGGGGACTGGAGGCTAAAACATATGAAGAACGGTTGCAGGAACTCGGTATGCCTAGTTTAATGAAAATAAGGACTAGGGGAGACATGATAGCAGTGTTCCAATATCTCAGGAGTTGCCACAAAGAAGAGGGAGTCAAGCTATTCTCCAAAGCACCTGAGGGTAGAACAAGAAACAATGGGTGGAAACTAATCAAGGAGAGAAGCAACTTAGAACTAAGGAGAAATTTCCTGACAGTTAGAACAATTAATCAGTGGAACAACTTGCCTGCAGAAGTTGTAAATGCTCCAACACTGGAAATTTTTAAGAAAATGTTGGATAGCCATTTGTCTGAAATGGTGTAGGGTTTCCTGCCTGGGCAGGGGGTTGGACTAGAAGACCTCCAAGATCCCTTCCAACTCTGATATTATTATTATTATTACTTGTCCCACCTTCTGTCAATCTAGCAGTTTCAAAAGCACATAAAAATGCAAGTAGAAAAAATAGGGACCACCTTTGGTGGGAAGGTAACAATGTTCCGTGCGCCTTTGGCGTTGAGTCATGCTGGCCACATGACCACGGAGAATCTTTGGACAGCGCTGGCTCTTCGGCTTTGAAACGGAGATGAGCACCGCCCCCTAGAGTCGGCAACGACTAGCACGTATGTGCGAGGGGAACCTTTACCTTTACCTTTACCTTTACCTTATAGTTGGCATATATGGGTAGAGAATGACCTTTTCTGGACAGAAACACTAGGTACAGGTAATGTCTTTGTGATGTACACTTGAAAAATACATATTCTGTCCATAGATCTCAGTGAAATACACAATATTGTTGTAATGTGCTTCAATTTTCCCTGTTGTAGAGGAACCTGTTTTCAAAGTCACAGCAGTGGATAAGGACCAAGAAGGTCTTGCAAATTCTCAAGTGGTATTTTGCCTGGTCTCACAAACCCCTGACCTACAGCCTCCTCTCTTCACCATTGATCCCACTAGTGGTTTAATACACATTACACAATGCTTGGATTATGAGGTACAGTCCCCGCAAACAAACTTACAATGATGCTTACCTGAGATCTGTATTTTGGCATGCATACTTTCCAGTAAAACTATCCAATAAAATTTGTCTGTCGCCAGTGCTTGTTGATTCTGTCTTCTAGTTTTGTAGGTGAATTGCTAACTTTAATCCATCACCTTAAACTAAATGCTCATCTTAGCTTTTCAGAATATTGCAAATGAACAGTTTAGTGACATGGTAAGTTGAAGGAATGTGGATAGAACTGGTATGTGGACAGTGGTGGGATTCAGCCAGTTCGCACCACTTTGGGAGAACCGGTTGTTAACTTTCTGAGCAGTTTGGTGAATTGGTTGTTGGAAGAAATCATTAGGGCAGAGAACCGGTTGTTAAATTATTCGAATCCCACCACTGTATGTGGAGCCTGGGAGTTGACTAAATTTAACTGCACGTTAGCAGATCACAGAGTTATATTGATCTACTTTCTCCTAGCTGGCCCAACTTCACAACATGTGAGTTGGAAGATAAAGTAAGAGGTAAATTACCGTGTCTGGCACACAAATCTTCTTGCAAGATAAGAGTCTAAAAAGGCATATTATTTGTACAGATGTTACAAGATAATATTTCAATTTGCCTAACATAGCGGTTCTTCACCAGAGTTTTAACTTATGACTATAGAATATCATCCAGATACAGAATATGTTTCAGAGTGAATGCATGAAACAGATATTTTGATAGATGAATTAAAGTGATTCTTATCTATTTGACAGAACTTTGTGTATTAAACTCCTGCATCTCATATAGTCTACTTAATCACGATCTTATATTTTGCCACTCTATCGTTATTATTTGGAGGGCTGCATTTTTAGGGAGGAATTACACAAACCACCCTTATTTTACAATTTTTCCAAAGGATAAGATCAAATTTATTTTGATAAAAAGATCCTTTTCTTAAACATTTAGGCCAAGAGGAATTTCAAACTTGTGATCAGGGCTTCAGACCGTGGATCTCCATCCTTGTCATCAACTGCAACCATCAATATAGCCGTGGAAGATTCTAACAACAATTTACCTGTGTTCATTCAAGAAAATGTAAGATGCTTAAGATTACTACCGACAACATGAAAAACTACTTGGCCCAGCCATGGAAAATAAAAACATCTTCCTTTAACTCATATTTGCAGCACAAAAAATGAGATTTTTTAAAAAAGTAATAAAGCATATTTTTTTTTTTGAAGTCCTTCTTTTTGTGATGGTTAGGGGCACTTGCATTCTTTGAAATGTTGCTGAAGTGCAATTTCAATCTATTCAGCCAATATGACGTATGATGAAAGATCCCGGGATCTGTAATTCAGCAACATTTTTAGGCTATATATTGCCCAATTTTCTAAGCTATGTAAGTAGCGAGCATAGAATCAGTTTGACTGGGAAGTACAAATGAAGAATGGTAACCCTATAGTCTCAGAGGTGCTTTTTTCAAGAGGCACTGGACTTTCTGGTTTTTCTTTAAAGATGTTTTGCTTCTCATCCAAGAAGCTTCTTCGGGTGATGGGGAATGGAAGGATGAAAGCATCCAGGCAGAGCTGAAGAAGCTTCTTGGATGAGAAGTGAAATGTGTTCAATGATAAATCAGAAAGTCCGGTTACCTCTTGAAAAAAACCATCTTTGGGACAACCATGACCTGGATGACTGAAAATCTCCATAGACATGTAACTCTATTGTTGCTTCCTCAAGCAGAATAAGAATTCTGCTGCGACAACTTTCTGGGGCATCATTAACTTATTGGTCCAAATATGAAGGTTTACAGCAAGGAGATCCTTTTGATTTCTCTCACTGGCGACAGCCCTGTCCTGGGATTCTAATTTTTTTACTACCGGTTCTGTGGGCGTGGCTTAGTAGGCATGGCATGGCTTGGTGGGCGTGGCAGGGGAAGGATACTGTAAAATCTCCATTCCCACCCGACTCCAGAAGAAAGTTACTGCAAAATCCCCATTTCCTCCTGATCAGCTGGGACTCGGGAGGCAGAGAATAGATGGGGGCATGGCCAGTCAGAGGTGGTATTTACCGGTTCTCCGAACCACTCAAAATTTCCGCTACCGGTTCTCCAGAACTGGTCAGAAGCTGCTTGAATACCACCTCTGGGACAGGCCAATGGTAAAATTATTCTCATCTACGTGGTTCTCCTGAATTGAAAGAATTCATGGTGACTGTTTCATTCAGAAAGGAAAGCTGCCCTTTGTCCATGCCAGAAAACAAAAGTGGTAAATGGTATTGGAATAGAGGGGATCTTACTTTTGGCTGCTGGCCGTTTTAGAGAAACTCCATGTATCTTCTGCCTGCATATCCCAACTTAGCCTTTTGTCTCTTGGTATTGCTATTGCAAGATGATGTCAGAAATTATATTCTAAGGTGTCAGAAAATTCTTTCTTTGTTTTCCCAAGTATCGTGCAGACGTCCCGGAAGGTAAAACCAAAGATAATATCCTTCGCCTCAAGGTGGAAGACAAAGATAGTCCTAATACACCTGCTTGGAGAGCCAAGTATACCATAAAGAAAGGAAATGAAAGAGGAAACTTCGCCATTGTGACAGATCCTAAAACCAATGAAGGTGTCTTAAGTGTTATCAAGGTAAGGCAGGCTGACAAACATTGAGGTAAGATTTCTAGTGTTGTGACCCAGGCCCAAGTAAGTAGTAATAAACTTAGTGGAAAAATAAACTTTATTCGAACAGCTGGGAATTACTTCATTCCCAGTGTTGTTCAACTCAGAGTAAAACAAATGCCTCCCAAACACAAATTCCTCAGTTATCTCACAAACCTTAGTCCAATTAGGCAAACTGCCAAAGGCCCTTCCTGGCAAATGTCCAGAAGCCACAAAAACAAAGATGTACACGAAGCAGAGGATGCAGCTTCAACGTTGTTTTCCGGCAAAGCTGAAACACCGGTGCTGGTCTGTTTTAAGCCTTATGGGAGGGGCCAATCATCTCTTGGCCCTACTCCTGAGTTGTCCTCTCTGCTTGAGCTACTCTTGCCTTCTGGCAGCTCTCCTCATGTGTGCATTAGGAACAGGCTCCTCCAGTTCCTCTTCCTCACTATTATCAGTCTCTGGAGGCTCTGGAGTCCGCACCTCCCTTCCCGATGTCCCTGGCCTCACCTCAGCCTCATCACTGTCCGACTCCATTGCCAGTTCTGTAGGCTGCTGATAGACCACAACATTTAGAGTCACTTCACTGGCTCTATTGACTGTTGGACATGCAATGCCACTGGATAGTGTCTGATTTAGAAAGATGCAAGAGAAGTCAGAATGTATTAACGGAAACTTTGTGTGTGTGTTTTTCAGCCTTTGGTCTATAGTACACCTTCTCAGAGAAGACTTCTCATTGTTGTGAAGAATGAAGAGTCCTTCTTTATATGCCAGAGAGGCTTTGTGAGCACGATTGCTTCTCCACAATTGCCGGAAGTGTCCGTGAGCATTAACGTCACTGATGAAAACGATGCCCCTCAGTTCAATCCTCCAATTCTTAAGCTTTCTCAGGAAGAAGGGGTGATGCCAGGAACCAGACTTGTACAATACGAAGCTCAGGATCCAGACACAGGACAACACAAGATGAAGTAAGCTTGTGTCATGGTTGGCGTTCCCCTGTGAATGTTGCTGGAGATCTCTTGAAGTAGCTTTCTTACATTTACTCCTTAGCACAAACACCTCCTAGATCAGGGGTGTCAAACTCGATTTCATTGAGGGCCGCACCAGGGTTGTGTTTGATTTCCGGGGGCTGGGGTGTGCATGGCCAGCTCGATGTCACTTGTGTCGAGGGCACCTGTGGTGGCCTGAGTGTTCTGATGGTGAAAATGGGCTCCTGGGCTCTATTTTTGACTGCCATGGCCTCCTGCAACCCTCTGCCAGTGAAAATGGAGCCCGGGAGGGCCACGTGCGGCCCTCCCAAGCTCTGTTTTCAATGGCAGAAGCACCATGGGCCAGCCCTTTGCTGTTTTCAGGGTGGCCCCACGGGCCAAATCTACGTACCCAGTGGGCTGAATTTGGCCCGTGGGCCTTGAGTTTGACACCCCTGTTCTAGCTTTTTCAGTAGTAGTATCCAAGCACAGAATACATTTTTCAGGTAGTTTTGCCAAACTTATTTTTATTACTTTTTGACAGAGGGAACATCCATCATTACCACCACCATCACTTTTTAAATAAAAACATCAAAACAACATTCCTCATTTTCCCCTCCCCATTGTTTGGGGAGGGGGAAATACCCAATTTTTGAAAGCAAGTCATGTGGACCTAATGATTGAAAAGTGGGATGAATTTGGCCAATTCCACCTTGTTAGGCTTATCAGTTTTATATTTGGATAAGATGAAAGGATATAATCTCACTAAAAACTTCAGATTTGACCAGGTCAGGAAACATTCTAATCTAGTCTAGAAATGCTCATGCTCATGCTGTTGCTATTGCTAGAATAGAATAGAATAGAATTTATTGACCAAGTGTGATTGGACGCACAAGGAATTTGTTTTGGTGCATATGCTCTCAGTGTATATAAAAGAAAAAGAAAAAAAATACCTTTATCAAAGGTACAACATTTACAACACAAATGATGGTCATAGGTTGCAATTTAACCCTTAATGATAGCCACAAAAAGTTACAGTCATACAGTCATAAGTGGAAAGAGATTGGTGATAAAAATGATGAGAAGATTAATAGTGCAGATTTAGTAAATAGTTTGACAGTGTTGAGGGAATTATTTGTTTAGCAGCGTGATGGCCTTCGGGAAAAAATGTTCTTGTGTCTAGTTGTTCTGTTGTGCAGTGCTCTATAGTGTCGTTTTGATGGTAGGAGATTGTAGAATCCACTTCTCTAATTCTCGTCTATGGAGATTCTCAGTCCCTAAAAGAATGCAAGTCACCAGCTGGTGGCAAGGCATATAAATCCTTCCATTCCCCACCATCCAGTCAGAGCTGAAGAAGCTTATTGGATGAGAAGTGAAACGTATTTAAAGAAAAACTAGAAAGTCCAGACACCTCTTGAAAAAAAGCACCTTGGGGCTCCTTTAATTCTTGTCTGGGAAATTAAATCTCATAATTACACAGTAGACTTGTTCAGAGAAACTTTCATCAGTTCTTTTTAAGATTAAAAGTTTATTGATCTGTTCTTGATATTCCGTATTTGTCACTCATGTTTAAAAAATTTGCTTTTTTAAAGATATAAAGTTGTGTCAGATCCAGCTGGTTGGGTGACGATCGATGAAAATTCTGGAATTGTGACAGCTGCAAAAACTCTTGACAGAGAATCCCCATTTGTGAACAACAACATGTACACCATTGTGATTCATGCTATTGATGATGGTAAGTTCATTCTCTTTTGTTTATTTTTGAGTTCTTGAGCTTAGGCAAGATAAAGGCTCAGCAAGAATTCAAAGTCATCTCAAAGTCATCCTAATACAGTTTCGGAACTGGTTTTCCCTATGTGTGTTGAAAAAGTTGTAACGCTAGTATCTTTCTCAGAGGTATTGTACAAGTGTTGACACCGTTCCCTAGCCCATAGGAAACATCACTATATTTGCGATGTTTGTGTTCCCATTTGTAAGATGTTGGATGTATGTTTCACTATGTAATGCATGTAATAGATCAAGAAATTTAAAATTTAGCCTGTTATTTGGATCTGAATCATTTAATCCATTGGTGGGTTTCACATTTTTTTACTATTGGTTCTGTGGGTGTGGCTTGGTGGGTGTGGCATGGCTTGGTAGGCGTGGCTTGGTGGGAGTGGCAGGGGAAGGATACTGTAAAATCTCCATTCCCTCCCCACTCCAGGGGAATGTTACTGCAAAATCCCCATTTCCTCCCAATCAGCTGGGACTCGGGAGGCAGAGAATAGATGGGGGAGGGACCAGTCAGAATTTTTACTACTGGTTCTCCAAACTACTCAAAATTTCCGCTACCAGTTCTCCAGAACTGATCAGAACCTGCTGTAACCCACCTCTGATTTAATCACTTCGACTTTTATGATGATGGAGGATTTTTAATGCTGGTGCTAAAAATAATAGGATGCTTTAAGTACCTACAAAGGAAAGTATGAACAAAACGGTAAGGGTTTCTTCCATATATTTTTAAGACAAGAATCTGTCTTAAAATGCTTTTCTGTCATAAACCATTTCCTGAAACTAGTTCATCTGTGCCCACTGATCTGTCCATTTATTTTGAAAGATGCCCAGTTGGGATGATGGATGAGGACTTTGGGTTTAGAACACATAGGGTTTCTATACTGATAATACAGGTGGCCTCTCAAAGACAGTGATGTGGAAAGTTTGCTGAGGAGGTCAGATGTCTACCGTAAAAGTTAAAATCCATCATCACATTTCAGTGTTGCATTACATTTTTGTCAGAACTATTCTTACCTTTCAGGTTTTGTGGTGGGTTTTGCCTCAAAAGACAGATAAGACCAAAAGAGAAAAAAAAATGTGAGGAAGGGGTGGAGGAAAAAATCTTTATACGACATAGTTGGATTTACACAGATAAAATTAATTAAAATGTGAATAATGTCTCCATTAAGAAGAACTTCTTTTAGTTTTATTTTCATTTTCCAACAACCTATTCAATATACAGTCTCTTATTCAACATTAATCATTAACTTTCATTTGTTACTTATTCGGACCTGCCCAGCTACCACTTCCTTCCTTAACAAACCTTTCCTCCTCCCTTCTCTACTTTCTTCTACTTTCTTCATCCTTCCTCTCCTTCGCTTTTCTACATCCTCTCCTCCTTCCCTACTCTTCTCTTCCACCCTTTCTAACCCTCTCTCTTTCCCCTTTCTTCTTCCTCTCCTTTCCCCCTTTTCTACCTCTCTCTTTCCTACCTACTTTCTTCCTTCACTCACTCCTCTCCCTTTCCATTCCCTTCTGAAATGGCAGCTGAGCAGCCCCGATTTCATTTCAAATTATTTCTATTTCTTAATTACATATCTTCAATCATTCCTTTACATTGATCCTTCATCTCCCCCTCTCCCCTTCCCTCCTCCCCTCCCACCCGCTGAGACTTCCCAGAACAAAGTACAGGGTATAAAATTAACAATCATAAATTAAAATACAACATAATTCAAATCCATAGTCATTCCTCTCTCTAAGACCTTAACTCCCCTTCCAGAAACAAAAAAGTACATTCTTCTTCTAGTCCATTATATATCAGTCCATTCCACTCCTAAAATCTTCAGAATCTTCCAATTAAATTAGTATTTCCAGTTCATCAATAATATCCAATCTTCATCGATCAAGACCAAAACGATATTCCATCTTCCACAGATAAAATTAATTAAAATGTGAATAATGTCTCCATTAAGAGGAACTGTTGACAGGTGGACCAAGGCAGTCATAGAATGGATCCCACTTGATAAAAAGAGACCTCAATGAAAGAGATCTTGATGACGTCAGCAAATATTGTGGGTCCAATTGGCAAAAGAAAGCTCAAGGCCGTATTGGTTGGCAACCTGCAAAAGAGGCCTTCATCCTGCAGCAGATAGACAATGGCTAGAATGATGATGGTGATGATGATGATGATGATGAATGTCCCCATATATTTGATTTTTTTCTTCTTTTTTTCTTCTTTTTTTATTTTTTAGATAAGCATACATAAAAACATTTTTAATACAAATATAAACAGTGTGTCGGTTGATTGGTTATAAATCTTTTGTGCAATTTCATCATATTCATAACATGTGATTTATCTAATTTTACATTCTACCAATCTAATATATATCCAAGTATTTTGATCAATTAATCATTTATTTAACTATAAGTATTTCTTCCCTCATTTCATATAAAATGTTCCAAATTTTATGTTAATTGTATTGCATCCTTCATTTCGTCATCTGGAATCAGTGTGTATTTCGACAATTCTTACATTATAAAAACCTCTATCAAACTTCATTAACGTATTTTTTTATCTAACCATTGTGAATGTAGTAACAGCGGCCAGAATTGTTTTTGCTAAAAACTGGAAAAACGAGAAAATACCAACGCAAGATGAAGTTATTATTAATAACTTATTTCTTAAGTTATTAAGAAAATAATAGAATGTGCTGAAATGAGTAAACTGACATTTGAAATTAGAGAGCAGGAAGATAAACAATATTATAAGATACGGGATTTATTTTATCAATGGTTAGATTTTTCTTCTTCTTGTACTATATTGTAACAAGGGAGCAGCTTACAGCTTCTTCTAGAATTTTTGAGAACTGCATGCAAACAAAATTGTTGTTGTTAGTTGCGAAGTCGTGTCCGACCCATCGCGACCCCATGGACAACGTTCCTCCAGGCCTTCCTGTCCTCTACCATCCTCTGGAGTCCATTTAAGCTCATGCCTACTGCTTCAGTGACTCCATCCAGCCACCTCATTCTCTGTTGTCCCATTCTTCTTTTGCCCTCAATCTTTCCCAGCATTAGGCTCTTCTCCAGTGAGTTCTTCCTTCTCATTAGGTGGCCAAAGTATTTCAGTTTCATCTTCTAAAGAGCAGTCAGGGTTGATCTCCTCTAGGACTGACTTGTTTGTTCGCCTTGTTATTATTTGCCTAATAACAAAATTATATAGTCTCAATTATGTAGTTCTGTCTCAATTTGAAGGTTCTGTCCTGCTTCTGTATTTTTTTTTCTTTTTTCTAAAAAAAAATATCTAAATATAGTTTTTTCCCCCAGGTGTTCCACCATTAACTGGCACCGGTACCATCGAATTTTACCTTTCTGACCTGAATGACAATGCTCCAATGCTAGTTACAACATCCTTGACCGTCTGTGAGGGAAATGAAATGGGTCCTTTTCATATAGAAGCTGAGGACAAAGATTCCTATCCGTATGCAGAACCTTTTACGTTCCAATTGGAAGATGCCTTAGAGGATACCGAAAAGCTCTGGAGGCTGGGAGAGAGCTCTGGTAAATGACTGCTAGTTGGGGATTATCATATCCTTTGATCTCACCTCTTGGCAAGGCTTCTTCTGGGAATGGAGAAGAAGCATTGACGTCTCAAGGATCGTCAGTCCTTCAAGGAAGGCCAGGTTAAACTAAAAACTAAAGCCACATCCCGTAATTGATATTTTATTGTTTAAGGCAGCGACCCCTAAATTTTTGGGTGCCAGGGACTGGTTCTGTTGAGGGCGTTTTTTCCACGGACCTGGGGGGAGTGTGGTTTCGCATGCTGCTTGGATCCTTTGTGTACATGGATGAGGCTTTGCTTGTTTGCATGCCCCAGTTCCTGGCAGGCCACAGACTGGTGCTGGTTCTTGGTCTGCAGATTGTGGACCCCTGGTTTAAGCTATAATAACAGAATCTTGAAAGGCTGTTTTGAGTTTCTCTGTCTGCCATTTTAGAATAAAACCAAGGTGGGATTGTTTTGAGTTTCTTTCTCAAGTTTAGTTCAATTTCTGGACTGTGTAATCATTTCTCTACAACTCCCCTAACAGATCTTGCATATTTCTCCAAGGTGATCTTTAAATTGCTTTGATTAACTAATTGATGGATTATGTGCCTTCAATCATTTGCAGCTTCTAATGACCATAAAGATAGATTTTCACCAAGGTGATCTATTCCTTACCTGTTCTTTGAAGTCTCCCAAAAGTACGCTCATCACTACTATTACTGAGTCCATTCTAGTGGTGAAATCCAATTTTTTACTACCAGTTCTGTGGGCGTGGCTTGGTGGACTTGGTGTGGCTTGGTGGGCGTGGCAGGGGAAGGATACTGTAAAATCTCCATTCCCACCCCACTCCAGGGGAAGGATATTGCAAAATCTCCATTCCCACCCAACTCTGGGGCCAGCCAGAGGTGGTATTTGCCGGTTCTCCGAACTACTCAAAATTTCTGCTACCAGTTCTCCAGAACCTGCTGGATTTCACCCCTGGTCCATTCCCTTTCTGATGGTCATACTCTTCTTTTTGTCTCCACCTTTTCCAGGATTAGATCCTTCTCCAGAGAGCTGGCTCTTCACATAATATATTTATAGTTAGTTTATTTGAGCCTGATCATTTGTGCCTTGAGTGAGAACTTTGGGTTGATCTTTTGGGGTGAACCATTTGTTTATTTTCATGGTTATCCACGGCATTCTCAGGATTTTCTAAGACATGACTGAATTTTTAACTCCATTTACATAACATGTTAAAGAATGAATTCATCTTCTTGGTTCATAGAGTATATTAAACAGTAAATAAATCCAATTCAAAACAAATCCAATATGCTGGGTCCAGCCAACATATTTCATTTAAAGAAATCCAGTACAGGACCCCTGGTGGTGAAGCACTTTAAAAATAAGTTGTTAATGCTGATATACTAGTTAATAATGTTCCTTCTTTTTCTTGCTATTGTCGGCATTTCTTTTGAAAGCTAAGCAGTAAGGGTTAAATTTCATTTCTTCAGAAGTATTCAAGGCAGGTGGGCAGCTAGCCCAAGTTGTAGGATTCTTTCCTGGAGCTTTCATTAAAAACCTAGGCAGCTGCAAACATTTAAAGGACTCTTACTCCAGTTGGTAGCATTAGCACAAACCTGCTAGTCTTTATTGCAATTAGTCCTTGGCTTACAACCATTCGTTTAGTGACTGTTTAAAGTTATAATGACACAGAAAAAAGTGACCTATGACAACCTACAACCATTGTGGCATCTCCATAGTCATATGATCAAAATTCAGGCACTTGGCAACTGGTTCATATTTATGAGAGTGTCCTGTAGTGTATATTCGAGGTGGTGACCCTTTGAGAGCTGTATGCAACGAAATTGCATTTTAATGTATGCCGATTAGTGTACATTCAAAGTGACAATAGAGTTATTATTCTAATTCTATGCTGTTCTAATTTTATGCTGTTCTAATTCTATTCTATTCTATTCTATTCTATTCTATTCTATTCTATTCTATTCTATTCTATTCTATTCTATTGTCATGTGATCACCTTTTGCAACCTTCTGACAAGCAGAGTCAATGGGGAAGCCTGGTTCATTTAACTGTGTTGCTAACTTAAGAGCTGCAGTGATTTACTTAATAACTGTGGCAAGAAATGTCGTAAAATGGGACAAAACTCCTTAACTCTTTCACTTAGCAACATAAATTTTGGGTCCATTGAGGTTGTAAGTCAAGGACTACATATAGTACTCTAATGATCTTAGAAAGGATGTAATAATAGTTGAAGTTTGGTGCCCATTTTTTTTTCCTTCTCTCTGTTTTGCAGATAATTCTGTTGAGCTTTTTCTCCTAAAAAGTCTCCCTCCTGGGGACTACTTTGTGCCTCTACTTATACGAGATTTACAAGGGTTTTCCCGGCAACAGACTCTGGATCTCCAGGTCTGCTCTTGTCCTGATGGGATTACTTGTGAGCAACGCACTTCATTGAAAACTGCATCACTGCGTCTCAGTGGAGGAGCAATTGGCATAATTGTGGCTGCCTTTCTATTATGTGAGTAATGTTATTGTCTTGTTATTTTGACTTGTGGAAGAGCAATAAGCCAAGAATTGCAGTTTGTGTGAAGTCTAGATAAGTATTCCCTAGTTTGTTTAGCCATTCCCACTGTTAGCAGTTACCAGTTGGGAATGATCAGTCATCATCTGCCATCAAATTTGGCCTCTGGTGGCTCAACCGACTAATGCAGTCTGTTAGTAACACAGCTGCTTGCAATTACTGCAAGTTCAAGTCCCACCAGGCCCAAGGTTGACTCAGCCTTCCATCCTTTATAAGATAGGTAAAATGAGGACCCAGATTGTTGGGGGCAATAAAAGTTGACTTTGTATATAATATACAAATGTATGAAGACTATTGCTTGACATAATGTAAGCCGCCCTGAGTCTTCGGAGAAGGGCGGGATATAAATTCAAATAAAAAAAAAAATTAATCTCAGTAAGTCAGGTTTCAGACGAATTTGTAATTGGTTACGATGTGTAAAGTAGACCACATCTTTTATTTTATTTATTATGTAAATAATTTATTTTCTTATAATTTATTTCCACTTATAATTTATTTTCTTATAATTTATTTTCACACTCTAATTGTATATACCAGGGGGTCTGCAACCTTAAACACTCAAAGAGCCATTGGGACCCATTTCTCACAGAAAAGAAAACACCGGGAGCCACAAAAACCTTCCCATGCCTAACTATTCCTTGAGCAGCCACAAAACTAGCATATGTAGTTGAATTAAACTTTCTGTTTTCTTCTGAAACTTTTCTTTTCTTGGATTTAGCCATGGTTGGCCTACTGGGGGTTGAAAAGCTCAATAAATTGCGTGCTGGCAGGTGTTGCACATTGGTGGTTGTGACACCTATTTTGAGCGACAGGAAGCCACAGCAGAAGGGTGAAAGAGCCACATGCGGCTCCAGAGCCGCAGGTTGCTGACTCCTGGTATATACCAACTTTTGTATTCTATATTATTCTTAAAATCACTTTTTAGTCTGCTTTTGGGTTGTTAAACAGCTTTATAAAAAGGTGGTATGAATGTTTTTGTGTATTAAATAAATATTGGCTAAGTTCACATTATGGTGAACTGGGAATTTAACACCCGGGCTTTTGAGCAAACAGTAATGACATTGATTAAAGTTTACACAATTCTAGTGTAATGGATAAACAGAGAGGTTTAATACCCATGCAAACAACCTATTATGACTTCACTCAGGCCTGTATATGGATTGTCATGTGACATAGGGATGAAATTGTGAAGCAAGCCAGTATGAGAAAATGGCTTGGTTTCCGGAGTTGACATTGATTCTAAGATGAAGATCATTTACCATTTAACTGGGCAAGATTGTTATATACCCCTTCTTTATTATTCTCCTCCACCTATGTTTCTTAAGAATTCTTTTTTAGTTGGGAGTATATGTTTATACAATATTTGTGATGACCCAGGGCATGACACAAAGGCAACACAGCCAGAGAACCGATATGAGTCCCTTTACTATCACCAACTGTGCCCCCAATATCCCTTTCAACTCTCTGGCCTGGAGAGAGCTCTTCCACCAACCTGTGATAGTCTTTGGCTGCAATACTTCAGTCCCAAACATTGTAAGCAGAAAACTTCTAACAAAAAATCCAAAGGCAAACCAAGGTAATTAATCCTGCAGGACAAGCAAAATAAGGAATTCCACAAGTGAAGTAGCACGGTAGTAAACCAAACCAGTTGGGAGGATGCCAGGATTCAAAGAAACACCAGATAAACTCAGCATTTGTTCCTGACAAAAGCCCCTCCCATTTGCCTTTCCTTTTAAACTCCAGCAGCACTTGTGTCTTGTAAAGAAGATCAGGTCCCTTTCCTCCCTCATAAGCCACGCAACCCACGTTGCTCTCTTCTCCGTTCCTCCCTGCACTGCCTAGGATGAGGAAGGGGTGGGCCTTGGTCTTCATCTGAACCCCCTCTCCCTTGTTCTACCTCTCTCCTGCTCTGCCCAGCCTGACTTTGCTCTTCCCCAGTTTTTTCCATAGCCAGTGGATCCACTCTCTCACTCTCTGTCAGCCGTTCCTCTTCCCCTTCGGATTCGGAGTCCGACAGGGGCATGACGATATTCTTCTTTCTAGCCTGGGTATAAATTCCACAATTGGGTCAAGACAGATAATCTGATACTTTTCCACTTGATTCTCACAATTTTAATGAGACCATCAGTTCATGGGAAATGCTAGCAAGCCATGGTTAATACAGTCACTGTAATTCCAATATTTGTTCCCACACTATAGCTGGTATTTGGGATGAGTTTGACCCTGTAGCTCCCGAGGACGTGGACAGGTTGTTGGGGAGGCTTCACGGCACGATATGTTTACTGGACCCGTGTCCTTCCTGGCTGGTACTGGCCACTCAGGAGGTGACACGAGGCTGGCTCCAGAGGATTATCAACGCTTCTTTGTTGGATGGGGTTTTCCCTGCCGCCTTGAAAGAGGCGGTGGTGAGACCCCTCCTTAAGAAGCCCTCTTTGGACCCGGCTATTTTGGGTAATTATCGTCCGGTCTCCAACCTTTGCTTTGTTGCGAAGGTTGTAGAGAGTGCCGTGGCGCGACAGCTCCCCCAGCACCTGGATGAAGATGTCTATCTAGACCCGTTCCAGTCCGGCTTCCGACCCGGATACAGCACGGAGACAGCTTTGGTCGCATTGGTGGATGATCTCTGGAGGGCCAGGGACAGGGGACATTCCTCTGCCCTGGTCCTATTAGACCTCTCAGCGGCGTTCGATACCATCGATCATGGTATCTTGCTGCGCTGGTTGGGGGGATTGGGAGTGGGAGGCACCGTATATCGGTGGTTCTCCTCCTATCTCTCTGACCGGTCGCAGACGGTGTTGACAGGGGGGCAGAGGTCGACCGCGAGGGGCCTCACTTGTGGGGTCCCACAGGGGTCGATTCTCTCGCCCTGCTGTTCAACATCTACATGAAGCCGTTGGGTGAGATCATCAGTGGTTTCGGGTGAGATACCAGCAGTACGCTGATGACACCCAGCTGTACTTTTCCACCCGGACCACCCCAATGAAGTTGTCAAGTGCTGTCCCGGTGTTTGGAAGCTGTACGGGTCTGGATGGGGAGAAACAGGCTCAAGCTTAATCCCTCCAAGACAGAGTGGCTGTGGATGCCGGCACCCCGATTCAGTCAGCTGCAGCCGCAGCTGGCTGTCGAGGGCGAGTTACTGGCCCCAAAAGATAGGGTGCGCAACTTGGGTGTCCTCCTGGATGATCGGCTGTCGTTTGAAGACCATTTGACGGCCGTCTCCAGGAGGGCCTTCCACCAGGTTCGCCTGGTTCGGCAGTTGCGCCCCTTCCTTGATCGGGATGCCTTATGCACAGTCACTCATGCGCTCGTTACCTCTCGCTTGGATTACTGTAATGCTCTCTACATGGGGCTCCCCTTGAAGTGCACTCGGAGGCTTCAGTTAGTCCAGAATGCAGCTGCGCGGGTTATAGAGGGAGCTACGCGTAGCTCCCATGTAACACCGCTCCTGCGCAGTCTGCACTGGCTGCCTGTGGCCTTCCGCGTGCACTTTAAGGTGTTGGTTATGACCTTTAAATCGCTCCATGGCTTAGGACCTGGGTACTTACGGGACCGCCTGCTGTTACCACATGCCTCCCACCGACCCGTACGCTCCCATAGAGAGGGACTTCTCCGGGTGCCGTCCGCCAAACAATGTCGGCTGGCGGCCCCCAGGGGAAGGGCCTTCTCTGTGGGGGCTCCCACACTCTGGAACGAGCTTCCCCCGGGTTTACGCCAAATACCCGACCTTCGGACATTTCGTCGCGAACTCAAGACTCATCTTTTTATCCGCGCGGGGCTGGCTTAAATTGGGATTTTAATTGTAAATTTATTAATTTTAAACGGGGTTTTTTAGCATGGTAAATTTTAATCATGGGGCTAATTTAAAATAAGTTTTTTAAATCGTATTTTAAACTTGTATATTGTATTGTTGGTTTTATTATGCCTGTACACCGCCCTGAGTCCTTCGGGAGAAGGGCGGTATAAAAATCAAATAAAATAAATAAAATAAATAAATAAATTCTTCTCTTGCTGAAGTGCTTGGCCTTCACTTAATTGAGTGTGTGGGTGTAACTGGAACACGCTAAATCACAGTTTGTTTATTTGGTTTGCTGGATAAACCATAAGTGGCTGGGTCCAGCCCTTCCGCTTCATTTATTTATTTATTTAGAAATCATCATGTTTTGGATTCACCATACATGTTAACCCGAAATCAAATAAACCATATGATAAGGAAGCAATTTGTATAATTTTAGTCCAAACAGATGAAGAATACAGTCAAATGACTCTTCAATCCTCTTTTTTGTTGCAATTTTACCTTTCAGTGGGCCAGACTGTTGCTTTACATACTTGGACTGAAATTTTTGAATTTAGATGTCTGAGAATCATTAATTTTGGTCATATGCTTTTGGATGCTTATTTTATGAGTCGGCTGTGTCCTCACTCTGTGCCATTTGAAAGCAGCTATTCCCCTCTTTCTTAGATGCAACCAGTGGTGGGATCCTTCTGGTTTAACAACTGGTTCAGTGATTGCGCTCTTTGCGCACATGTGCAGTTCAACAAAAAAATCACTTTCCGCGTTAGTGCTAGGGAATTAAAACAGCTGAGGCGCGGCAATCTGCTCTGTTGTGCTGATCAGCTGCGAAGATAAAGGTAAGTAAAGCACAGGGCATGCAGGCCCAGCTGATCATTGGAGCTACCAGTTCGCCTGAACCAGTCCGAACTGGTAGAATCCCACCCCTGGATGCAACCATTGGCAAAGATCCTGAATTAGAAAGTATCTGTCCCATCTCCTTATGAAATAATTTGGTCTCCCATTCTTCTGTGCTTCCAAGAATTCTTAGAATTAGCAATCAAAACACTTTAGGCTGCTGTTCTGCCTTCTCTCCCTCTATTCCCATAATGCATATTTTATTGTAAGAAAGGAAGTTGGGGGAAAAGGCAGGAAAACAAAGGGAAGTGATGGCCCAAGGGAAAAAAAAGACTTTTACTGAAACAGTTCTATCGGGCACAGCTCCAACTAAAATGTGAGCAACTAATAAGATGCTTGAAAAGGGTGTTGAAGAGATGAGGGGTCTTTAGTGATCTGAGCTGGCTTGTTTTCTGAAACTGAGTGGTGCAGTGGCCTAGAGGTGGAGCTCTCGCCTCTCAATCAGGAGGCTGCAAGTTCAATCCTAGGTAGAGGCAGATATTTCTCTCTCTGGGCATACGGAGAATATACCTGTTGAAAAAAACCTCCACATCGGCAATAGGAAGGGCATCTGGCCAGTAAACACTCAGCTCCAATCAGCTGCCCAGACTCAATCCCGCAAGGGATTATAATAATAATAATAATATTTTAATTTTTATACCGCCCTTCTCCCGAAGGACTCAGGGCGGTGAACAGCCAAGTAAAAACAATACAATATATTACAATAAAAACTATTAAAAAAACTTATTCAATGTGGCCTAAATTTAAATATAAAATACATAATATAAAATAACCCCATTTAAAACCGAATTAAAAACCCCTATCAAGCCAGTCCTGCTCAGAAGAATAGGTACGTCTTCAGCTCGCGGCGAAAAGTCCGGAGGTCAGGAAGTTGTCGAAGTCCTGGGGGAAGTTCGTTCCAGAGGGTAGGTGCCTCCACAGAGAAGGCTCTTCCCCTGGGGGTCGCCAGCCGACACTGTTTGGCTGACGGCACCCTGAGGAGACCCTCTCTATGGGAGCGTACCGGTCGTTGGGAGGCATTATGGGAGCATTAAAAGAGGATGATGTTTCTTTACTCAAACTAGGTAACATCATCGGTGCTAGTAAGGAGTATGGTTTGCTGTCAGTTTATATTGACAGCAAAGCACACTCCTTACTAACACTGATCATGTTACTTTGCTAGGGTAATGAAATGTCTGCAAGAAAACAAGCAAGCTCAGAGAACACCGAGGACAACTCATTTCAATCCTGAGCTACAAATATTCTCCTTTATTCCTGTTGAAGAGAGTTGTTGACATTGCTTGTTTCCAGTGGTGGGTTTCTACTGGTTCGCCCCAGTTCGGGTGAACCGGTAGTGGCAATAGCGGGAGGCTCCGCCCACCTGCCCAGATGTCATCACAAACACTCTGCGCATGCTCTGCCATGTGCGTGCTCACAGTTTTGAACCGGTAGTGAAGGTGAGTGAAATCCACTACTGCTTGTTTCTCCTTTCCTTCTATGTAGTGGGCGTGGCTTTCCTGATGTTGTGTTCCTGCATCTCTGAAGTGAAGAAAACACCTGCATTCATTCCATATGAAGCAGGCAACCAATCTCTGATCCACTACAACGAGGAGAGTGAACATGTTTTGGTGAGAAATAATATTATTGGCTACTTTCCTTGACATTTTAGGACTGATCCTAGATTTTTAGCATAAACCTGTGCATCATACTCTAAAGGAGATTTCATTGAGTTCATTGGAATGTATGTGAAAACAAGTATTAGTATGCCGATGTCAGGGATCCGACTGATGCCCTAATAAAAGCAGGAGCCTCAAGCCATTTAGCAAGAAAAAGCCAGTTGTTTATTAGGTGCACCATGTTGGCACGGCCTAAATGAAGCCAGCTCTGACTTCATTCAGTTTGCGTCTTGCCTCTGGCCCTGTTGCCCCCTCTCCACAAGGTGTGTCACCAGTCACATTCCCCAATGAAGCAATTTTGCGGGTCGTAGAAGTCACTCCCTACAGCTGTTGTGGGTCTCCGTGGAAATGGCCTTGACTTTGGGCGGCTAGGATATGTTTTGTTTTGACTGAGGTGTGAATTTCTCGGTGCAGCCGCGAGACGTGATTTCCCATTCCCCTGTCTATGGTAGCTCGGGAGCAGGTCAGGAAAGCTTCATGAGTTGACAGCCAGATTTTAAAGTTTGGTCAATTGCAGCTATCCTAGAAGACTTTCTTTTATTTTATCTATCTGCCTTATTGTCACTTTTAGGATGCACCTGACACCGGGAACCAAGCAACACCATCCTCAGTGCATGCAAAAAATGTGAAGGAAAAACAACAAGTTCTTGAGGTAACTGGGATAAAGTATCACCCTTTCTACAGGTGATCCAATGCTTACAGAAATTATCCAATAAGGAGTGATATGCTGCAGCCAGAACGAAAATGAGTAAGATGATTTTCACTCCAACATTAGTGTCTCCTTCCCACCCTTCTCCGAAGCTTCCCTAATGTGAGCATTTGATCACCCAGGATACATCTGACTTTTTCTTCAACATGTCTTGAACTATTCTACAAGCATTGAATATGAGTACTGTTTTACCAATTAAAATGATTTATGGCCCCAGATATGGGTAGTTCTAATCTTTTTGAAAGGCATAGTAGTACAAGGATCTGAGTCAGATGCTTCAATTCACCTATCATTGGGCACAATTATACCAGAATTTCATGTAGAATAATTTCTTAAATCCTGCAGTTCAGTGGAGGGTTTCAAATATTTGACTACCGGTTCTGTGGGTGTGGCTTGGTGGGCATGGCTTGGTGGGTGTGGCAGGGGAAGGATACTGCAAAATCCCCATTTCCTCCGGATCAGCTGGGACTTGGGAGGCAGAGAATAGATGGGGGAGGGGCCAGTCAGAATTTTTACTACCGGTTCTCTGAACTACTCAAAATTTCCACTACCGGTTCTCCAGAACTGGTTAGAACTTGCTGAAACCCACCTCTGCTGCAGTTGTATCTAAGAATCGTTTATCCACCAGAACTCCTTCTAACATTCCATCCCCCCTTTTTTTTAACTACCAAGATGAGGTAGGACAGTTCAGTGTCAAGCACAATTTCTTTGGCATTTAGCAGTAATAACCACAGAAGTGGTCAGAGAGGGGTGAAAAGACAAAACTAGGATTGTGCCATCGTGATGCGAGATACACCCTTTGGTATATGTGTTCGGGCATCACTTGTATGCCTCCAAGCGGTGGAGTTTGTGATGTTGTGGTGTGTCAGTGCTTCTAACATTTGACATGATTAAGAGGTATCGTCTGCAGGTATCCATGTCCTTTCCTCTGACTGGTCATGACTGAGGAGGTCATGACCTATAGGAAATGGACTTCAGGAAGATGAATAGAAATCATAAACTTGCAATGTCAACAGCACACAAAAAAAAACCCTATATAAAATGTTTTGCAGATGGCATTACTCACCTGCAGGATTAGCGAACATGTATAAAAATAAATCGGTTAAATGTTGTAAATGTGATTGGACACCAGGCTCATGCTACCATATGTGGTGGACATTCCCCAAAGTTAAAAAATACTGGTAGAAAATATACACATGGCTGGAAAATATGATAGGACAACAAATAGATCTGAAACCTGAAACATTTTTTGCTGGGCATGCTTCCGGGAAATTATAATAAGGATAACACATATTTGGTTCTACACATCCTAACAGCAGCTAGGATTGCATATGCACGATGTTGGAAAAACCCAGAAACCCCTGCAGACGATATTATAATCAAAAAAATTCTGGAATGTGCAGAGATGGATAGGTTAACCCTAAAAATTAAAGGAAAAGAAGATTCGGACTATTTCATAACATGGAAACTATTTTGTAAATGGTTAAATGAAAGATATTGAGGTTAGAGGAATGGAATTAGGTGAAATATGGTTTATAGCAGAAAGAAAAACAGATGAGTAAATATTTATGACGATTATATAATCGATACTATAATGGAAGATAATATGTTATAATATGATTGATCTTGTCGCATATTTGCTTATATATTACTGCATATTTGTTTATATATATAAATACATATATATATATAGGTCTTTGGTTATTTGGGTTTTCTCCCGCGTAAAATCGGAAGTGTTTGGGCGACGTTTTGACGAAGTCTCATTCATCATCTTCAGGCTTCAGCTTCATGCTTCTAGGAGCAATGTGTGATCGCAGCTGTTTCTTCCTTTATATACATACATACATACATACATACATACATACATACATACATACATACATACATATATTCATAATGACAATGATGAAGTTTGAATGCTTGTCTGTTAACACTTTGGACACCTAGGGAGCACACTGCTCAACATAGAAAGAAAATGTATGATATAAAATAATAAAAAATATTTCAAAAAAAGAGGAAGATGAATGTTTTATTGAGAATTTTTCTAAAGATTCCTAGATCCTAAAATATCCAAAACATAAAAAGTGAGGTGTAACTTGATTATTTTATAAGTTCTGTATTCCCTTTTGTTCTCTAAAGAATGTTTCTGCAGT
Organism: Ahaetulla prasina; assembly: GCF_028640845.1. NCBI lineage: Eukaryota > Metazoa > Chordata > Lepidosauria > Squamata > Colubridae > Ahaetulla > Ahaetulla prasina. The sequence goes on from NC_080541.1 coordinate 214,709,290, forward strand.
GATGCAAATGAAACCTATGGAAAACTACCAATATCCTAATGGAAGTGTAACTTCACCCTTCAACACTATCAAAGCTTGGAATCAGGTTAGATAAATCATGTGAATTGGGATTAGAAATTTATTGATAGAGGGGGAGGCAGTTGATGATTTTCTGAGTCTTTCTGAACTGCAAAGTAGATGGGAGTGTATTACAAAAAGGAACCAGGGCTGGCAATACCACTTTGTGCAATGGTGGAGCAGATTGTTTTAATAACAGAATACAGCATAACAGAGTTGGAAGGCACTTTGGAGGTCTTCTAGTCTCAACACTCTGCTCAGGCAGGAGACCCTATACCATTTCAGACAAATGGTTGCCCAATCTCTTCTTAAAAACCAATCTCTTTTAAAATGGCTGTAAGCCTATGCTACAAATTCAAATATTTTCTGCCTCAGAATGGCCCATAATTGGGGAAACTGGAATTTGGCTGCCAAGTTGGAGCAGATTCTGGAAGTGTTGGACAAGTGACCAAGAAATTACCCAGTTTTGCATTACACAGTTAATGAAATCCTTCCTCTTGCTGTTTCTAATAGCTTTGGATGCATCAGTTTAGAACAGGTGGCTAGACATAGATGTGTTTGAAAGCAACGTGATAAAACGGACGGATGGATTTTAAGTTGACTGTGAACCTCCCTTTTTCCCTTCTTTCCATAGCTGGAGTCCTTGAATCATCAGAACATTAAAACATACCAGGAAAATCCGCATGAGAAAATTTCAGAAATAGTAGCTGTTGCCTTGAAACAAGTAAGAAACTATAAGGCGAATAGAGGCTTCCTTTTCCCAAATACTTAGAATGACAAAACATAGCATATGTTGTGAGCATGGGCTCAACCACCAGATTTAAGGTTTCGTAGTGGTTTCCCTGCTCAGTCAAATTACCAGCAATTTCTTTCAGGTTGTGAAAGATAAAAATAGATACCTATTTTGGAAGTGAAGTGCTTATTTGTCACATGAAGAAATTTGAGGCTTGGAAGTTCGGATTGCAGCTGCTAGATAGGAAAATTTCTGTAGAACCCTATAGAGCTCACTCCTTTCCATCTGCCATTCTCCATATGAAATGCCACTCAGCACCATCCCTGATCCCACTCTTAAAGCATTTTTCTTCTTTTTATGACCCTTGGTTTCGGGGTGGCTGAGTGGAACTCAGCATTTACTGGCTGGATGCCCTTCCTGACACCTATGCGAAGTTTGCAGCAAATATTTTCCCTTTGAGCCCTGATAGAGAAACATCTGCCGCTGCTGCCACCGCTGCCACTGCCGCTGCCGCTGCCATTGCCTAAGATCGAACTCTCAACCTTCTGAATGGGAGACTAGTGTCTTCACCTCTAGGCCACTGTGCTGCTCCCACTCTTAAAGCAATAACCAACTGAAAAGTGGGAAAGCCCCTGACTGTGACCTCAAACATTCAGAGTTATTGAAGGGAACTTCTAATTGGTGCTTGAAGGTGCCTGAAGCAAGAAGTTTTCAAGAAAGAAAAAAAAACCAAGAAAGTCCAGTTGCCTTTTGGAAAAATACTTTTGGGGCAATCATAACTTGGATAATTGAGATTCTCAGGGGCTAGAACGTTGAGCTTGTCGATCGAAAGGCCGGCAGCTCAGAGGTTCGAATCCCTAGTGCTGCCATGTAACGGGGTGAGCTCCCGTTACTTGTCCCAGCTTCTGCCAACCTAGCAGTTTCAAAAGCACGTAAAAATGCAAGTAGAAAAAATAGGGCCACCTTTGGTGGGAAGGTAACAGCGTTCCGTGCGCCTTTGGTGTTTAGTCATGCCAGCCCCATGACCACGGAGACGTCTTCGGACAGCGCTGGCTCTTTGGCTTTGAAACGGAGATGAGCACCGCCCCCTAGAGTTGGCAACAACTAGCACAACTAGCAACAACTAGCAACTAGGTAACTACCTTTACCTTATAAATAATTGGTTTGGCCTCTCTTCTTCTCCACAGTACCAGTTACCGCCATCCCTTGGAATATTCTCTCCAGAGGTGGGTTTCAGCAGGTTCTGACCAGTTCTGGAGAGTCAGTAGTGGAAATTTTGAGTAATTCGGAGAACTGGTAGTAAAAATTCTGACTGGCCCCTCCCCCATCTATTCTCTGCCTCCCAAGTTCCAGCTGATCGGGAGGAAATGGGGATTTTACAGTACCTTCTCCTGGAGTGGGGTGGGAATGGAGAATTTACAGTATCCTTCCCCTGCCACGCCCACCAAGCCACACCCACCAAGCCACACCCACAGAACCGGTAGTAAAAATTTTTGAAACCCACCACTGATTCTCTCCCTCAGAGGTGAGGCAGGGCCCCCCCACTCTTTTTGCCCCCCAAAAAGGTGTTAAAACATGGCTCTGTGGCCTTGAGAGGGGAGCTCAAGGGAGTATGCAGCTGTGGGGCTGGTTTTTGTTCTGAGAGCCCACCCTTCGCCTAATTCATTTTTAACAAAATTTGATTATTCTTGCCTCCTTCTAAAATTTTAATTTTTAAACAACATTTTTCTATTTTAACATTTTATTGTACACTGGCCAGAGGCCCTCTCTGAGGCAGGTGGGCGGTTCCGAAATGTGAAAAATAAATAAATAAATGCCGTTCAAATGTTACGTGGCTGGCACCACTTTTGCTAAAATCAGCGATAGAATCAAGGCTAGTCAGGATGTTGTTCACTCCACAGTGGGAAAAAAGTGATATTTTTTTTCATACTTGCCGCCATGATGTTTTTAAAACTAGAAGTACATTCCTGTGCTCTATATCAGGGGTTTCCAACCTTGGCAACTTGAAGACTTGTGGACTTCAACTCCCAGAATTCCTCAGCCAGCTTTGTTGGCTGAGGAATTCTGGGAGTTGAAGTCCACAAGTCTTCAAGTTGCCAAGGTTGGAGACCCCTGCTCTATATAATCCTCAACTTACGGCCACAGTTGACCCCAAACTTCATTCCTAAGCGAGACAGTTAAGTGAGTTTTGCCCCATTGTACGACCTTTCTGGCCACGGTTGCTGAGTGAATTACTGCCATTGTTAAGTTAGTAACATGGTGGTAAAATGAATCTGGCTTCCCCATTGACTTTGCTTATCAGAAGGTGATCACCTGACCCTGGCACACTGCAACCGTCAAAAATACATGCCGGTGAGCTTGTGATTGTTGGTCATAATACCCGGTATTTGCTCTGGGAAGTCTGGAGGGGGGGGGAAGGGGGAGGAGGGGGGGAAGGGGGGGAAAATGAAACAACAAGTGATACATGGATTGATTATTAATGTACAGTAATTTTTGAAGATATGAAATTAAAAAATTTAAAATGATATTGGGGATGCTCGACTGCCATTTCAGGAAGAAAAGGAGAGAGGAGTAGAAGGAGGGAAGAAAGTAGGTAGGAAAGTGTAGAGAAGGAGGAGGGGAATAAGAGGGTTAGATAGGGTGGAAGAAGGGAGGAGTGGAGAAGGAGGAGAGGAAGTAGTAAAGTGAAGGAGATGAAGGATGGGAAAGTAGTAGAGGGTAGAGAGGGAGGTTGTTTAGTAAGGAAGTGGCAGTAGGGTAGGCCTGAATCAGTAATAAATAAAAATTAATGATTAATGATGGATAATAGTTTGTACATAAATATGATGTTGAAAAATGGAAATAAAAAATTATTTAAAAAAAAAAATACATGCCGGTGGCTAAGAAACTGAATTTTGATCACGTGACCATGGGGATGCTGCAATGGTGGTAAGTGCAAAAAACAGTCATAAGTCACTTTTTTCCATGCCGTTGTTACTTCAGACGGTCACTAAATGGATGGCTCTAAGTCAGTGGTAGTCAACCTGGTCCCTACCGCCCACTAGTGGGCGTTCTAGCTTTCATGGTGGGCGGTAGGCATTTTGTCCAATACTGAAGCACTTTCCTTTTTTTAATTTAATTGACTTTAAAAAAAAAAATTTCATAGCATTATTTAAAAACGTTTTCATTAGGTTTTCATAAAATTCCCCGTGACAATTTAAATTTCTGAAAATATACTATTTGTATCGCTCGTGCATAAGTTTAGTTCACGTTACGTAAGTGAAACTAAATGGCGCTATAGTGCGACCGCAAACAAAAGAGCCTCGTCCCAGAATAGCTCGCGCATCTCCCCCCACACCACCCAGCTGTAACAGACAAGCAGAGCTGCTAGCTGGCGCCCCCACCACCCAAACCCAATCCACGATGCGCAAGAGGCATGCGCAGACGACGATACACGACACATTACTGTGGAACCGGTGGGTGGTTAGAAAATTTTACTACTAACAGAGATACAAAAGTGGGCGGTAGGTATAAAAAGGTTGACTACCCCTGCTCTAAGTCAAGGACTACCTGTAGTGCACAGCTTTGTGATTAGGTTCAACAGTCTAAATGTTTGCTTTCTTTCTTTGCAGAAATGTGAAGACATGGCCAATCTGGAGGATAATAGAGTTTCTTATGTGCCACGTGTTTATGCAGGGGAAGGAGCACTGGAACAAAACGAATCTTCGTGGTCCCTTTCCATCCTAGAAGATGACAAAAACAGCCTGCCTGAGGATTTCCTGGGTATCTTGGAACCTGGATTTATTCCTCTTGCAAAAATATGCAGAAAATGAGTGTCGTTTTTGGCCTCTTCTTAGCAAGAGTTTTCTAAATTAATTTAGAAAACGGGACTTCGTTTATATGATAAAAAGTGCTCTAGATCAGGGGTTCCCAACAGAGGTGGGTTTCAGCAGGTTCTGGAGAACTGGTAGCGGAAATTTTGAGTAGTTTGGAGAACCGGTAGTAAAAATTCTGACTGGCCCCGCCCCCTTCTATTCTCTGCCTCCTGAGTCCCAGCTGATCAGGAGGAAATGGGGATTTTTGCCGTAACCTTCCCCTGGAGTGGGGTGGGAATGCGGATTTTACAGTATCCTTCCCCTGGAGTGGGGTGGGAATGCAGATTTTACAGTATCCTTCACCTGCCACGCCTACTAAGCCACATCCACCAAGCCATACCACGCCCACCAAACCACACCCACAGAACCGGTAGTAAAAAATTTTGAAACCCACCACTGGTTCCTAACCTGTGGGCTACCGGGCCACAGGCTAATTGCCACCAGGCTGCATGAATGCACAGCCCCACTCATGCCTTATCCCAGGCACCCAAGACCCCACTCATGCTATCCTTGTTGCGGGCACCCGCAGCACCACTCATGCCATCTTCATCACGGGAGTTTGTGGCCCCATTCACACAAGCATCACCATGAACATTGCAGGTACACACACACACACACAGACACACACACACACACACATGCACTTGCCCCTCCCACAAATCATTCCCTCTTTCTCCCCTCCCCTCCTCCAGGCCACCAACCCAGAAAGATTGGGGACCCCTGGTCTAGAAAGGTTCATACTGTATGCCTATTGCTCCTTTTGTGAGAGAATAAATGAATCTGAAATCTCATATTCAGGTCATTAGAAAACTTGTTCTTTGAGACCAGGTATTGTCCAGGTATTGACAAAAGGGATGCAGTGGCTCAGGGGATAAGACATTGAGCTTGTCGGTTGAAAGGTCGGCAGCCAGTGGTTCGAATCCCTAGTGCTGCCATGTAATGGGATGAGCTCCCGTTACTTGTCCCAGCTTCTGCCAACCTTTTTTAGGTGTTTTCGAACTGCTAGGTTGGCAGAAGCTGGGACAAGTAACGGGAGCTCACCCCGTTACAGGGCAGCACTAGGGATTTGAACTACTGAACTGCCGACCTTTCGATCGACAAGCTCAGCATCTTAGCCCCTGAGCCCCTTCAAAAGTGCTCTACTCAGTAGCAAAACTGATTGTTTTAATTAGAGAGAATTTATCTACTTTCATTCTACTTGGAAAGCGTTTCTGGATTTTTTCCCTCCAATTCTGAAAAAAGAGGTTACTTTGAATTTAGGTTTTGAGGGTTAGAATGACTGCTGTTATGAAAATGGCTTGAAATGTTGAGAAATGTAAAGCAAAAGGCTGAAGTTGTAATTCTTATTTTGTATTTTACTGTCCGAAAACTTCAGAAATTACTATTTTTTTCTTCCTTTCTCTCAGCACTCTTCTTCCTTCTCCTAGCTTTCTAATGTTTTGTGACCTATCCTTTCTTTTTATATTTTTGTCTTATAATAAACTTTAATATATTTTTTAAAAAATATGTGATGTCAAAACACAAATATTTCTGGATTTTAAAACATAAAGGACAAATGTAGCTTAATTTTTGAGAAGAGGGGATCATGCCCATTCCGTTATTTGTTCTAATTGATGCAGAAGACTTCCTTGATGAGAAGTTTTTTTAGAAAACCGGCTGGATGTCTTTGAGCCAGTCATATACTCTCTCTCAGCCCAACTTACCTCACAGGGTTGTTGTAGCAGGGAAAGTAGGAGGAGAAAGAAATATTAGGGATGTTTGCTGCCTTGTGCTACTTATAAAGTAATAAAGGCAAAATAAAAATTGAATGAATGAATGAATGAATGAATGAATGATCGATCTTATTCTAGTGTGCAGGCAGAAAATCATGGATTGATGTTACAGGAAGATAGAACTCAATTGAACAACAAGAGCAGATTGGACAAGGAGAAACAAACCAGAGAATTGGAAGGCTTCTGCGTTGCATATTCAGGCTGGTGCTAAACAGCCATCTGTTTGGAATGACTTGATTTGGATTTAATATTGAGCACGGATTGGATCCAATAACTTAATTGACCCTTTCAACGTTACGCTTCCATGATTTGGGTTGTTGCATATTATGAGTTGTTTCACTCATTTTGGCCATGCGATGTGGGTGAATTGGCTGGAGAAAGCAATTCTGTTTGGAAGAATTAATGGTAAAAGGAAACCAGGATGCCAAAGAACACACCGTCAAGCTGGACACCATCAAAGCTGACACCAACCAGAGCACAGAACAACTCAAAGAAGTAGTGCAAGATTGGAAG